>NW_026294617.1:15553975-15772142 GCF_007827085.1 Peromyscus californicus insignis | reverse complement strand
CAAAGGATCAGGTAGTTTTCTGTGAGATAACATACTAGGGTGGGCTTTGGTGATGCAGCTGACTTAGAGTTATTTCTGTTTCTATAAGTATTCCTTCATCCATACTCCTGTAAGTAACCCCAGTAAAACTCATTGATTCACCAGATTGGATTTCCATGGTACTTTGGTCTGTAGTGGCCTCCCTATCTGGGGTGAGTAGATGTGTGAGCTGCATCTTCCCAGGAAAAGCCTTGTCATATGACCTGAAAAGTCCTCCAACATCTGCAGTGAGCTATGTGATATGAACTCAGTTTCAACTTTTTGGACTATTTGTATAAACACCTAACTGAAATTCAAAGCCACTGTGAGACTTAGAATTCATGAAAATGATCTCTTGAAAGGCAAGGAAACAGGAAAACATAAATATATTTGCAGCTCATTTCTTCCTGAGGTTAAATTGCCCTTTAATAACTTGATACTGCTTTTGGACTCACTGGCCATGGCATCCTATGTTTTATTAAAACAAACACAAAACACGAAAGCAGGCCCAGAGACCTTGGTTTATGTATGTTTGCTTGGAGAAGAAACTATGAATCGTGAACAACAGTTTCAGTGGAATTAAACCAAGTTGCAATAATACCTGTAAAACTGTTAGGGTTAAGGCTGCCTCCAGCACTTAACCAACTTCCAGCACTGTGCAGCTGAGCCAACCAAATAGCCTTCCAAAGACATTGCTTTTGCAACATCCTGTCTGTCAGCCACCACAAAGCACTTTCCTTGCTTCAACGGACATAGTTTGAGGTTTTGGGGGTTGTCTGTTTTTCTCTGATTAAAATTTCTGCATTAGGTAGAGTTTTTCTAGTAATTGCTACATAGATTTTTTTTTTCTGGGCTAAAATTGTTTTCTAAGGAAAAAATACCTTGGATAAGTCCACAGATATTTTCAGTTTCCTTAAATTTTATAAGACATTTCTCTATCTGTAGTTTGTCTACTGGAGCAAATGAACCTGCTGTAAGTTGCCAGCATAGCTCTGCTTTGCTAAACTTAAGTGCTCAGTTGAAAGAAGGGATGTTGATGAAGGATTTCCTGAATGGGATGCCCCCCTTTTCAAGATCTAGGTTTTCCCTTTAGGTTTTAAGAACTCTATGAAAATGCACTCTTTGCTGCTCCCGTGGCCCTTCTGGTTATTGTCACAGACCTGCAGTGCAGTCACACAGTCTTATGTATAGGAACTGTAAAAAGGGGCTTGAGGATCTTATGACTGTGTGTCCATTCGGGGGCGGCTGCTGCCACCTTTTCATCAACTGGGTTCTCATACCAGGCACCTGAAGAAATTCATCGATGACACATTATCTATACCACTACTTGAGCAACTCATTTGTTTTGTAATCTTGTGGGTATTTTGAGTTTTGTAAGTCAGTGTGCTTCCTGCCATCACTGTTATGGTGGCTTGTAACTACAGCTACTGCTCAGATCCCAAGGTGTATATTTGTAATTTTTTACCTCAATTTATTATTTTGTCTACCCTTGGTTTCCATTTGATGATTGCCTTTGTTTGTGGTCTGTTGTACTAGTCACATTTTATAAGTAACCTTCAACCTTCCTGAATAGACAGAATAAAGGAGAGTATATAACCGTCATTTATGACTACAGATCATAAAGATTGGTCTCGAGATTACAGAAAGCCCTGGATCATGGTCTAAAGATCCTATGATTTCTTTTACTTCTGTCATAATTACAAGCATTTCCTTCTTTACAGTGACTCTAAATATTAATTTATAAGAATAATGTTGTTAGAGAGGCACTTGACTAAAAGAAAACAAAATGATAAGTTAAGATTGTAGCTAGTTTGGGAAGGCCATGAAGGGAGAAAATGAGAGGAAGAAGGAAAAGTGAATCACCGATTCCCCCCAAGATTGCGAGTAGGAGGAGTTGGATGTCGGGAATTATGAAGGACCAATTCAAAGAGACTTCTGTGCGGGAAACAGGAAGAGCAGCTACTTGTTCAAGGGCTTAGGCTGAATATCTGGCTTTTGCAACAGTTTATCAGTGAGGAGTAAGGGTGTGTGTGTGTGTGTGTGTGTGTGTGTGTGTGTGTGTGTGTGTTGGCATCTTTCAAATCAAAGTGTGATGCCTGGATCCTCTGTGACCCTGGATGACAAGCAGATAGCAAGTTGATTCCTTACTGCTCAGGGGGGATGAGAAGAATGTATGAGCTGCGGACTGTGCTGGGATGGTTCGAGTTTAAGGGAGACTTCGGTGCTAGAGCTAAAAAGTGTAGCCAAGAAGAGAAGTCACACTTCTCAGAGAGTTAGAGAAGAGAAATATCTCCATAGGGAGAGTTGATACACAGCAGCAGACCAGGGTAAGAGCAGGAGAAAGCCCTGGGCATGCACAGCACTTGTCTGAAATCAGCCTGGCAGGCTCAGTCTGTGCAGCTGCCTGCCTGTGGCTGTGTCCTGGCATGGCTCTCACTTCAGGAAAGATCTGAATGAGATCACCGTTAGGACAGTCTCTCTGCAGAGCAGGGTGAGAGGGCTGGCCCCATGGGTCTCCAGTCTTGACTCCAGCACCTTCCATTGTTTCTCGTGCTGCGTGCATCCTCGGGAAATCTGTTGTGTTTTCCCCTGCTTCTAACTCAGCTAAGTCTCAGCATTGGTTTCCCTTTCAGAGAAGGGCTGGATTCTCTCTAGTGCTGGATTAAAGCATTCATAAGCTCTGAGGACTTCAAAGATTCTGTACTTAGAAGCTGCCCCTGCCCAACCTGGGGAAAATAATATACAACAATATCTAAAGAAATACAAGAATATACACGTTGCATGTTTCATGTGTATAAGGGTTTTGCCTGCATGTATGTTTACCCATCACATGCATGCCTGGTGACCAAGGAAGACTCTTCTGTCCTCATTACATTGTCCCCACCTTTGGGAACTCGGGAAGTGTCTTTTTAAAAAATGTCCAAACTGTGGGAAGTTCTGCTCTCATTCTGAAAGGTCCACTTTCTTTAGTAGCTAGGGAGATACGATCAACGTGGTGAGTGCCTCCTTCTTTCTTGTGGAAGACCAACCGTGTTTGCATAAATACAGCCATGCTTTTAACACATTTATTGAGCACCTGTTATTTGATAGGAACAGCTTGTTGTGCCATAGTTCAAGAAAGATGAGGCAAGTGAGGGGTAAATGCCCTGGAGGAGAGAGAGTTGATTCCTGGACACCATTCCTGTGCATCCCACATGTTTACATTCTGCAGTTGAAAAGGGGTCTGAAAAGCAACCTGCTTACTGGTAAGAGTGATTTTGGAATTTACTAGTGAACATGATATTTTCCGGTGCAGAAGATGGGAGAAATCATTGTTTCAGAGTTCTGTCTAGACTTGGGATTGTGAAACCACGTCCAGTTTCACAAACTTTCTAGCAAAATTACATATTGAATCAGAAACAGACATCATTAGCTTACAATGAAAGTGAAAAGTGCCAGGAGTTGGGGGGCATAGTTAACCTCTTCCTCTTGTTGTCACTGAGGAAAACCCACAAGTCATCAGGCTTCCAGACAATGTCCTAAAGAGGATAGGCAAAGGAGACATGTACCGAGTCTTCTCTGTGTGCTACCGTGTTACAGTACCAAATATCTCCATACAGACCAGGACTTGAAAACCTATATTTATTCATTTTCTTCAGTATACCAATTAGTAGGGCTTTGAGTTTCTTTTTTTCCCCTATATATTTTTGTGGCCAGCCATATCTCTTTACTCCTCTTCCTGTAATAATGTCAGGCCATTTTTGTTTCTTTAAAATTGCTTTGAGCATCTATCTCAGTGTTGAGTTTTATCTTGACATCCCAAAGGAAAGCTTACGTGCCCTGCCCCCACCCTCACCCCTACTTCTGCAGAGGTGTTTCTTTAGCCTACATTCTATTTTTTAATGGTAAGTCCTCTTTAAAAACAACCTTTATATAATGTGTTCTTTCACAATTTCATATGTATAACTAGATGACTGTTGCTCCCCGCCATTCTGATCTTCCTGTCCCGATTTCCCCACACATTTCAGTCCCATATCCCTGTCTTTTCCTTTTGTTTTGAGGCCCACTGAGGTTAGCCAGGACCATTGGGTTTAAAAGTATTCACTGGAGCTTAGTGGGTTCACCAGTGGGTATACAACTGAAGTCAATGACTGCTCCTTCTCCAGAATTCATCATTAGCCAGTAGTTCAGCAGTGAGAGAAGGGACAGGGTCTGATCGTGCTCGACATATGCAGTCTTATGTAGGCCCCTTGCAGACAGCCACAGCTGTTGCAGAATCATGACTATATTGGTTGTACCATCCCCAGAAGACAGCTGTTCTACTTTTCTTTCTATTTCTGTGATGAAGCTCTGGCCAAAAACAACTTGGGGAGGAAAGAATTTAGTTGGCATACATGTCTTTATCACAGTTGATCATTCAGAGAGGTCAGGGTAGGAACTCAAACAGGAGCAGAAGCAGAAACCATGGAGCTAATCTGCTTCCCTATTTGCTCTCAGGCTCATGTTGAACTACCTTTCCTGTATGTTCCAGGCCCCTCTTCCCAGGAATGACACCAGCAGAGGACTGGGCCCTCCCACATCAATCAACAATCCAGAAAATGCACATGTATATGCCTATTGGTCAATCTAATGGAAGCATTTTCTCAATTACATTCTCTCATCCCATGTGACTCTAGTTTGTATTAACTTGACAAAAATTAACCAGCACAGTATCATTTCACAGTCCTTCTCCATATCTTCCAGCTCCAACATTATTTCTCTCTTCTGCAGTGATCCCCAGACTTACGGGTGTAGTTGGAAGTTTTCCTGTGTCCCAGCCGGCTGGCAGTTGGGACAAATCTCTCCCACCCACATCCCTCAGCTCCTTGGTCCCAAGTAAACACACATAGAGGCCACATTCTTACCTCTATGAAATCCTCAGCCTCAAGAGAGCAACTTCCTGTTTACTCATGCCTTATATACCTTTCTGTGCCCTGCCATCTTCCTTCCTTCCTGGTGCTGGGATTAAAGGTGTGTGCCACCACTGCCTGACTTCTATGTTTAATATAGTGACTGGCTTTGTCCTCTGGTCCCCAGGCAAGCAATATATCACCACACAAACGTTATATTAAAATGTAAAAAACAAAAATGTTAATTCTATATTTTTACTGATATTTCATTAGCATAGATATTACTGAATTGGGCACTAAGATGCCAATTAAAAGATGAAAAGCCCATTATATATTGGGGAAACAATTGATTAAATTTCCTAGAAGTTGGGGCTGGAGAGATGGCTCAATGATTAAGAGCACTTGCTGTTCTTTCTGAGGACCCAGGTTCAAAGTCCAGCACCCATGCTGGTAGCTAGGCTCACAGTTGCCTGTGACTCTAGCTCCGTGGGATCTGATGCATCCTTCTGACCCTCTGAGTACCTCCCTGCCAGTGGTGCACTCACACACTAATGAGAACTTTTAAAAGATAAATCTTCAACATGTTAAAATTTCTTAGAAGTCAAATCTATAGGAGAGTTAAAATTTGGTCTTTAAAATCCCCATCCATCACCGGGGTATGTTGAGCTGCACTCCAGTTAGTCGGGAACAGTGCTTAATCAGTACATTGCTCGGGATAAATAAGCAGAAACGGCTGGCAGGTTGTTTATTAAGCCAGAATCACACTCTAGTCCTCTGGCCTAAAACTTAACTGTGTAAACAGGATAGCCTTGCTTTCACAGCAGTGCTCCTGCCTCAGCCTTTCCAGCGCTGGGATTACAGGCTTGTGCCTCCAGGCCCAGCATGGTTTCTCAGATTTTTCCCCTAGTCAAGCAATTTGTAGTGTTTTCCTTTTATTCAGATTTCAGTTCATAGAAAAAGAGTTCAGTGACCCGAGGACCACATTTAATGACTTCGTGGACACCTAGTCAACAAAACCTAGACATTGGGAACTTATATGAAGCTATGACAGTGTGTAGGATTGGCCCTGACTACTTCCGGTTTCTTCTCTCTGCTTCCTGTTTGCCGCTGAGGCTATGACCTCTCAGCCTGCGGCCCCAGCCCCCGTGCTGCCTGCTGCGGCTGTGTCTCCTACTACGGTGGATTCTTACCCTTCCAGAACCTTAAGAACAAACTCTCTTCCCTAAGCTGTTTTTCGTCCTGGTGTTTTATCACAACAATAAAAAAGTAATTAAGTAATTAATACACAATTTTTCTTCAATAATAAAATTTCAGAGAAAGGGGGAAGAAAGAGGGGGGGAATTATACTTCTGAAAAACAGCTTCAAAATATTTAATATCTCCTTATTTCTCTACACCAGAGAGTAGTTTCTGCTTCATGGAATTTGTCTGGCTTCCTCAACTTTTCAGTAGAATATCAATTACTTCTTACATTTGTTTCTTTAAAACACACATACAGACAGACATGCATACAAACATGTACACATGTGTGTGTGTGTTTCTACTATTAAAATATACCCCTCTTATGCTGGCATTTTTATCATAGAAGTAAAGTTGTAAAATCTTCTCCTGTGTGCCCCACACTGATCTGAACATTATGCATGTATTTAATCCTCATGATTTTATAAGCAGGTACTATTATTCCTAAAATACAAATGAAAAAGCGAAAACATACACTTCAGATAGCTTGTTCAATGTCACAGAGATACTAGTAGCTCTACTGTAGCAGAGCTCAGAATTCAGATATCTCTGAAATCAGAGTCCATGCCAGGCACATACACAAAACTAGCAGTATCCAGCTTCATTATTTCCTTCAGACATTACCAAGCAGAATAATAGACAATAAACAGCCTATAGAGACCTTGCCACATGAATGCTGGCACAGATAATTTTGTTAATGGTCTAACAGGAATCTGAGTGTTGCTTCAATGGTGCTTTTAGGTAGAATTTTAATATTTTAATTGGTAGAGTAAGGCAGGTTGCACTGTACAATGTGGATAAGCCTTGTCCACTAAGTGTGATCTCAAATAGAAGAGAAAGACCTTGCAACAGGAAGAGGAAATTCTCCAGTAGACTGCCTTTGGACTTTACCTTATCACCTTTCTCTTTGCTGACTCGTTCATACTATAGACTTGTACTTATCAGTCTCAACAATCACGTAAGGCAGTTCCTTATAATAAATTTCTTTGGCTAAATGATAGACAAACAGTAGATGATAGGTAGATATACAGATGATAGATAATGGTTGATGGATAGATAATATATGATAGGAGATAGAGAGATGAAGTATACATTCCATTAACTGTTCTCTGGAGAATCCCAAATAATATGAATTGATTTCAAGATACAGATTTCAAGTAGAAAGAAGGAATGTTCAAAATACCACTGAACTTTACAACGCTGACAGACATTTTACATGAGTGTGGTCTCTTTTCCCCATGAATCATATTCCTAAAATAACATGCTTCTAAAATCACGGACAGATGATTCGACCTGCTATATTTTTGTCTTCAAGAAAAGATCAAAAGAAACAGGTTTTAACATCACCATAACCAGCTTCTTTCTGTGTCATTCCATTGGAAATGTAGACTGCTCTTGTACTCATTTATGGGATAGAATTAATTACTTTATTTATTCAAAGCACATAGGCTCTGACTCTAAGAAACTTTGTGGGGAGCCAAACAAGTTAAAACCATTGCCGATGCATTCGAGGCACACCCCAAGTTTAAAAGGCACAAAGCATTGATGTCTAACTCTACAGAAGAATAAGGAAGAGGAGGACTCCCGTAAGGCAAGGTGCATATTGGATCAGCACGAAAGGAATCTATCCTCCTTTTTTCCTGTTGCTTACTCTTCTCTATCTGCTTTCAGAATTAATAATGATTTTAACTTAATATCCACAAGAAACTCGTGTGTTCCTAGGCAATTTCACATTTCCCTTCTCTCTACGGAGTCCTGGAAGGGTCACCAAGTGACAGCATGAATGGCCCAAGTGCAGCTGCACCCTGTGCTCTTAGCAAGTCCAAAATTACTAATGTGTCTTTAATTCCAGTAGCAAACTTGAAGACAAAGAACAATTTACCTCTCCATTGGATTTCCACCCTCAAATGTAATCGTGGAGCATGAGATTGTAGCAAACTCTCCTACTTTCCTCTTCACTGGATTAGTTTTCCTTGTGAGCCCTCCCTGGGAAGTCATATTTAAAACTTGTTCTTCATTGACACTAATGAAATTAGTTGACATTGTTCAGCCCCTTTCTATTTGACCAATCAAAAACAAATTTAATTACTTCAGTGTATTCAAGAACTAGTGCACTTAAACTGGACTCCAAGGGTCAATTCTGATTTTCATGAAAGACTTTCTGTCCCTAGTTCTTTTTCTTTCTATTACAGAAAGACTTTCTGGATGACAACACTAGGAAAGCAGGTATTTTGAGCCAAGATAGGTATGTGAGTAACTGGCCAGGGCTGTATGGACAACAGTATAGTCCTGCTATACTATTGAGTAGTGTATTATATATACTACTCAACAGTATATATAATATAACTGTCATACTGTTCGGAAGGTATAACAGCTTGAGTATTGGACAGGCGCCATGTGGCCAAGTTCCGATGGTTTTATGTGGGGGTCAGTAGCCAAGGGGGGATCTGATTTGGAGAGACAAGGGTGCACAGCTCCTAGTTGGTGGTATTTTAGAGACTACATTGTAAACAGAGATGTGTTTTGAAGGAAGACATACCATATTGAGAACCTGGAAAGAAAGCCAGCCAGGAGACAGTGAGGCCCCACAAGGTTGCTGAGGTTGAGTGGGATTCCAGTTTCACAGAGGTATGACCAGGCAGCCAGGGCAGACTGCGAAACTGGTCAGTTTCAGTGATGCTCCTTGGTGCTTACCTGGGTATTTGGGCTTACTTTTCATCAGAAGGTGTTAGAGGAGCAGATACTCCTCACTCGTGAAGGAGAAGCAGGTAAGTTCTAACTGGCAAAGGGCAAAGCTTCCAGCTAATTGTGATATAATTCACAGCTGGAGGTCATAGCTGATAATCAAGAACTGGAGACCAAGGAGGGAAGCACAAGGAATGACCGTCTGTGGGAGACACTGTTAATATATCCTATACTCCCATGTAATGGCTCCACTGATTTCTTGTCCAGAATTCAGTCACATGGTCACAACCATCTTCAAGAAAGGCTGAGAAACATTACCTAGATAAAAATAGAAGTTCTGGGGTTGGAGAGATGGCTCACAGATGTCAGGTGAAATCTCAAAGTAGTTTTGATTTGCATTTTCCTGGTGGCTAAGAATGTTGAACATTTCCTTAAGTGCTTCTCAGCCGCTTGTGTTTCCTCTTTTGAGAATACTCTGTTTAGAGCTGCACCAGATTTTTAATTTGGGTTATTTGTTTTCTTGATGTCCAGGTTTTTTTAAGTTCTTTATATATTTTAGGAAAAATATGGAGTGGTTCATGAATTTGCATGTCTCTTTGGCACAGGGGCCATGGCCAATCATCTTTGAATCGTTCCAATTTTAGTACATGTGCTGCTGAAGCGAGCACTAACTTCTTTTTATTTTGAATACAAATTATTCTACAAAAGAGGAGATCTCATTCAGGGGCAGCTAACGCTTTCTATCAGAATTCTCATATTCCCTGTAAAAACACTCACTGTCTTAAAAACTCTGCTAGACGTGGCAGTGTGTGTTTGTAATCCCAGCAATTGAGCACTTGGGGAGACCAAAGGTCATACTCGGCCAGAAACAAAGATCTTCACGTCACAGTCAGAGCACAAGGCACTCATAATAATGAAAATGAGGCAGTTTGTTTTAGAGCTTTGCAAAGAACAACCTTTGCAGTTCTGAACACAGGCCCTCTCTCCACTTCCTCATTGGTTGAGTAATCAGGAGGGTTCAGCCTCACATGCCACCAAGGTCTTATTTCTCTGTCTGCCTAGGTTTATCTTTTTAAAAAAAGGGGATGTATTTGTGTCTGCATTTCTAGGCATATAGTAGACTTTCTTTAAACTGTTGGCTAATTTTCCTCTTTATTAATTACCCTCTGTCCATTTCATTGCTTTTGTATCTGTTTTATTTGGTCTTTTCAGACATAACCTCACTGTGTAGCCAAGACTGGGTTCAAACTTAAAATTATTCTGCTTTACCCTCCTGACTTCTAGTTTTGGCAATGATGACAGGTACTCACCACCACACCCAGATTTCCATGTTCATTTTAAGAAAGAATTTATTTAAATTGTTTATTGTGTGTATGTCTCCGTGTGTCTGTGGACATGAGTGTAGGTGCCCATGGAGAGTAGAAGAGGGTGTTAGCTTCTCTGAATGTACAGGGCATTGTGAGCCACCTAACATGGGGGCTGGGAAGTGAATCAGGTTCCCTGAGTAAGTACTCACTCCTAACCTCTTCATCCCCTCCATATTCTGGTACCTTTAAAACTGTATTTGTCAATGTGTGGTGTCATACTAGCTACACAAAGAAGGCCAAATCTTAAGCCCTAATCGAGAGACACTGAAATTCTCTCCTTGTCCTAAACCAAAATTCATTTGATAATTTTAAAAATGAAATTTAAGTCAGCAACTAAAATGGCAGTTTTAAAAATCATTCTAACATAATATAATGCAGAGATAGACCAGTTTAATACTTATGTTGAAGAATGAAATAAGGAAATAGGAAAGTCTAGACGTTTTCTGCAGTTAAGACATTAGTTTTCCACTGGGGCAGAAAACTTGGCATGGACATTAAGAGACAGTCTACATCACAATATTTGATAGTTTTACATCTGAGCTGAGGTATTTAGGCAGGATACATTGGCGTGGCTTAGCGTGATGCTTCAGATGGGAAAATGTATGTGTTCAGGATCAAGTCTGCAGTGGAACTGAGAAGCAGCTGTTGAGCACAGCCAGAAGTGCCTCAGATTCATTGCATTTGATTTGAATTAAGTTGTGATGATTGGTCAGTCAGAAGTCTTTTACTGTTGCCAAGCTTCCAATGACTATGAAGATCCACAGTTTGGTCAGGGTGGATGAGCTGGCTCAGTGGGTAAGGGCACTGGTGGCCATATCTGAAGCCTGATGGTGGAAGCAGAGAACTGACTCCTGTGATGGCTATTCTTGGTTGTCAATTTGACTACATCCAAAATTAACTAAAACACAAATGGCTGGGCACACCTGTGGGGGATTTTTTTTCTTCATTAAAGCATTTGAAGTAGGAAGACCCACTTCTAATCCAGATCTTTGAGGTGGGAAGATATGCCTTTAATCTAGACCACATTTTCTGATGGCAGCCCATACAAATGGAAAAAGGAAGTTTGCTCTTGATCTGGCTAGCAAGTTCATTCCTTCACTGGCACTAGAGCCCACTTCTTCAGGATTCCAGCATAGAGTGAAGACCAGCTGAGACATCCTACCTCATGGACTGCACAACTACTGGATTCTTGGACCTTCCATTCATGGGCAGCCATTGTTGGATTAGCTAGACCATAGCTTGTATGCCACACTCTTTATTTCCTGGAACTCACTCTGTAGACTAGACTGTTGTTAAACTCACAGAGACCTACCTGCCTCTGCCTCTAAAGTGCTGGGATTAGAGGTGTGCACCACCACTGCCTGGCACCACACTCTTTCTATATATAGATACACTCTTTAAGTTCTGTTCTTCTAGAGAACCCAGACTAATACAACTCCCATGAAAGTTTTCCTCTGACCTCCACACATATACTATGGCATATCATACATATACACATATAATAAAATATGGTGATATATTGTATACCCCCAATAAAGCTTGCCTGGGGATCAGAGGACAAAGCTAGCCACTATATCAAACATAGAGATCAGGCAATGGTAGCATGCACCTTTAATCCTAGCATTCAGGAGGCAGAGATTCATCTAAATCTCTGTGAGTTCAAGGCCATGCTGGGAACAGAGCCAGGCATGGTGGTACATGCCTTTAGTCCCTGCACTAGGAAGGAAGGAAGATGGCAGGGCACAGAAAGGTATACAAGGCATGAGTAAACAGGAAGTCTCTCTCTTGAGACTGAGGATTTTGTAGAGGTAAGAACTTTTGGAATTCAACAGTTTAATTCATTTCTTTTATTCTTGCTCTCCTCTGTGTGCATGTGTATATGTTTTTTTGTGTGTACATGCATGTGTGGAGGTCGGAAGACAACTTAGGGGAGTTGGTTCTCTCCTTCCACCATGTGGGTTCTGAGGATGGCACTAAGACTACAAGTAAGATTATCAGGTTTGGCAGCAAGCACCTTCACCCAGTGAGCTGTCTTGCTGCCCTCCCTCCCTCTGCACCAGAGCTCAGACCTGGAGTTATAGGTCTAAAAGCAAGTCCACCTGTTCTACTACAAACCAGTCCAAAGCATTCATTAGAAACCAATAGGAGCCAAGATGTATTGAGTGCCTATTATACAACAACAAAGTGTGTATGCCATTTCTTATCCTTATTTAAAAAAAAAAACAGGTGATTTAATGATAATTAACCCTTAAGCATTCTTTACAGTCACTGCAACTAAGATTTGGTACACACCAGTAGGGACATAATGATTGACACATAGTAACAGCCAAGAAATACTAATTTTCTTTCTTATAATCAGTAGAATTTTGGACGACTTTGAATCAACTCTCCTGTTCTACTTGTGTCTTTTCCCCCTTTCAGCTTCATATAATCAACTGAAGGAAATCTTTTGGCTCCTGGTGAAACTACTTTTCCAGCTTAGTATTAGCCATAAAATTTGGTCCTTATAGCCATTCAAAAGAATCCTAAGGGATTAAAAATAGAGGACTTCATTTTTTTTCAAAGCTTCAGATTATTCTGAACCATGCCTTTAAAAATATTATTATTATTATTATTATCATTATTAGTATTACTATTACAGTTTTGAGGTCTGCTTCTTCAGGGGAAGAAGCATTATTTCACATAGGAAGAATGGCCCCTGAAAGCTGAGTTTTATCTCTAGTTGAAGGCCACAAAAATGCAGCTCTATCCTAGGTTTCACATATTAAAGTTTATCTTGTAGTCACTGAAACTTAGCTCAGCTAAAGGGAAGGGAAAGAGTGAAGTCCCTGGCTGAATAGAGGTATGGCTGCTGATGGCAGCTGCCATCCTCCCCTGAGATCTAGTTACAAGTAGTACAGAGGAAAACGTCGTATCTGTACATCAAGAATAGATATGTATTCCAGAAGATAATACAGATTGCATGCTTAGGGAAGCAGTCTTCTATGCTACTATATGACTTATGGAGCTGTGAATGTCTCCCAGAGATGTAAAAAAATGCCAGGCCTTATAGAATCCTACAAGGTGTACCAGATAAAATATTCAATGTCTTATCCCCCCATCACCCACACACACTGGGGTCCATTTCAAAATCATTCACATTTTAAAAGTCAACATGGTAATGTGCTTTTATGAATTTTCAACAGTCAAATATTTTATCCATAAATGCTTTTTCTCTTTTTTGGAACACTTCCCTCCATGCATTGGAACAGACATCAGTGCTCTGGACTCCAGCTAAGGTACAGCTGAGCTATAAACAGCTTTACTGGGATTTACCAACAGCAGTTCACACAGTTTACTACTGGCTGGACATTCTGGTGTAGGAAAAGAAACAAATCCTATCAATGTTCCCCCCACCCCTATGCTGATCCACAAGCCATTCTTCAGCTGAAAGAGAACAGGGCCAGAATTCTTACCATGCCTGTGTGTCCCACAGCACCAAGTGCTGAGGCAACAGGCTGAGAAGAAGTGTGAGGGCTAAAGTTATGTTTTAAGTTTAAATTACAGTGCTTAAGAGATCTATACAACAAAAATGCCTCTAACCTGTAAGCCCCACTTAACCAAGGACAGACAACTTCCTGAAATGCTAGAGACTGTTGTTCATGTAAGATAACAAGCCACATTTTTAGCTTCTGTAAATATGTTTGGTTGCCCCAACTACGCAGGATGTGCTTGATCACACATAGGTGGGACACATTTAGTCAGAAAGTACATCAGGATATATGTCTGCCCCAGTTGGATAAGGGTGAGAAGTATATAGCCTTATGGGCGTTGCCTTTATAAGGCCCAGACTAATGTAATTTGTATGGACCTGGCCAGTACTTAACAAAGCTTACTTCAAATTTGGCTAAATATTGTGGTAGTGGTCTTATTCTCACCAAGTGGGCTTAACAGAAGCAACACACTATGATATGAGGAGCCAGAGAACAGTCTGGTAAAACTTTCCTAAATGCTATAGATCACTATTTAAAAAGCAAAACAAAACAAAAAAAAAAGCAGTGACTTCATCTAGAGATTTCTCTGAATATGACATAATAAATATTTATATAAATATTACCAAATATGAAATAAATTTTGAAATGAACCACTGATAAAAACCAAGAAACCAAAATTTGAGTTGTTTCTCTATTAATAGAAAACATTAAAGAATATCTTTAAAAAAGAATGTCTTTCAAATGAATGGAGTAAGGAATATATGGCCCACACAAATGAATAGATTAATGTATACAGCAGGCACACACTATGTTATGGGAGATGCCAGGCAGTTAATTATTAAAAACATTATTGTTTTTTTTGATTTTGTAATGTTTATGATATTTCAGCTTTTCAAAATACATAATTAGTTTTGATTTCTTTCATTATAAATAGTAATGTCAACACCTTTTCTCTTTTCCAAACCTTGTTTGTGTCTACAATCTGATGGCAGCCACTGTCTCCGCCATCTGTCTGATCTATGTAATGAAGCATGGTAATCGTTACAGCCCGGACTGGTGAGGTGGACTAATCTTGAGTTTGAAGGATTGGCAAAATTGGGAAGGGAGGAAGGCAGTGACATTAGCAAAGAAACAGAGGGTGGGAAGACCTTGCAGAAGTGAAAAGTCAGAGAAGGGTTAAGAGTGAATCACACAAAAGGTTTCTGTTGAGTAAGGAAGGAAATTTCAGGCTACCTTGGGTAGAAGGCTGAAGTGTCAGACTGAGGGGATTTAACTTCGTCATAGTCACAGGAGAGTGCTTTGGACATCTGTTGCTTTGCTTGCTCAGAATAGATGCTCTATTCTGGAACAGCACCCTTATGTTCTCTGGCAATCATGCTTTCCTATTCTTACTCTGTGTAATTTGGGAGCACCCTCCCGACTCCTTGGTTACTCTCACGATTTGAGTCTTGTAAATCAGTATTGGGAGTTCTGCCGGACAGCTGACAGAGTGAGTGCTCACTTGAACAATGCCTCATTTCTGTTGTGCCACTGTGCATGTGACAGTTTTGGAGGGACCTATCTGAAGATGGAAAGAGGCTGACATCTGCTAGTGCTGCTTGTCGAGAGGTCATTACTCTTGCAGGTACTTATCCTTGCCATTTGGGTGTGCAGCACTACATTTCCGTTTTTCTTTTTCATTTGATGTTTTTTTCAGTACTAGGATTTGAACCCAGGGCCTTACACATGCTATTCAAGCTCTCTACCACTGATCTACACTCCCTGCCATTGAACCATGTGAATAAAAGTTTGATCAATATAGGTAATACACGTTTGTGAGCAAGGTGAATTTATGTATTTATTAATACAATGGAAAACGGAACAGAAAACAAGGTGGTGACCATAGAAATAGAAAGGAAAGAAAAGAGAAGAATGTTGAAAGACTGAAGAGAGCTTGGTAGTGGGGAGCAGTGGCATGTGATATAACCCCAAATGCTTGGGAGGCTCAAGCAGGAGGATCCCCTGAAGTCAAGAGTTTGGGGTCATTGTGGGCAACAAAGCAAACACTGTCTCAGACTTTAAATAAAATGGCGCATTAGTAGATAGAATGGGAAAATAGAAAATACTCAGTGAGTGATAGTGCCACTGATAATAATTTGTGAGTGAGAAAGGGTGGCGGGTAATTAACAGTGCATTTGAGGGAGGGGCTTAGAGGCCACACCTTTGTTGGGTAGGGTATAATGTATCTTTTAGTGGTATATCCACTGGTGCCCATGCTACTGTATATAACCCATAACCTATATTCATAGAAACGAGTCTCATCACATGTAGATGCGCGTGTGCATGCACACACACAAACACATACACACACACACACACACACACACACACACACACACACACACACACAAGTTGGCAAGAGAAAGGGGAACAGAAGTAGTATTAGGAGGGGTACTGGAGGAGGCAATGGAGGTAAATATGATCAAAACACATAATATATATGCATAAAATATAATGAAATTTATTATTATAAATAATTAATATATGCTAGTAAAACTTAAAGGTATTGAGTATTCTTACAGGGGTGAGAGTTTGAGATAATAACAGGAAAATCAAATGGAAATATTTGGAAGATAGTTAAATGTAGACTAAAACCCAGAAGGAAACTCAGGATCCAAGTTCTGACATGTAATTGTGTGGCTAAAATAGATCAGAGTGTCCATCTGAGTGTGTGTGTTCAGGTGAACAACAGTGAAATGACAGGCAGTACCATGAAGAGCAACAGGGTGAGGAATAAACCAGGCCTCTGCCAGACATCTGGTCTACCTTCCAAGATCCAGGAAGCCAAGTCATCAGATTGGAACAGGCCAGTGAGTTAGTACAGCTGTGAAACACCATGTACCTGGAGGTAAGCAGCTGGAGGACTCAGATGTAGGTGAGATTTATCTCCAAGTGGATATGGAGAAGAAAAGGGTGAGGAGCAAAGGAAGCAGGTGGGAAATCAATGAGAAACATCCCTTGGAATTCAGAGATAAAGAGCCTTCAAATAGAAGGGTCGCCAAGGGTAAAGACGGCCATGAGGCAATGTGTGCACCACAGGCCTGCCAGAACCCTGCAAGTGGAAACAGGTTCCGTTTGCAGTGAAGGTGACAGAGAGGAAGCTGTGGGTGGAGACCAATGGAACAGCTTAGCTGAGGCTTTTCTGCTTTATTTTTGGGTTATAGGAGGTAGGCAAAAGGGAGGGGTGGGTGTGGTTCAATGGAATAAGAAAGGAGGCAAGACCAATAGGGTGAAGAACGCAGATGGCAAAGGCAACAGCTCTTTCCATCTGAGCCTGGCTAAGAATGGAAAAGACAAGGTGCAGAGAGGTATGGGTGGCCTGGAGAAGGGCCAATGGGCTAATGATGTTCTCAGCACAGATCGGCAGTACCAGGAGGTATCTGCTCCATTCACCTGACTCTGAGAATCGTATTACTGTGGGACATCCAAGTTACTTTTCTCCCCATGAGGCCTCACAGAAGATTGCATTACTGTAAACTGATGTCTGCACTAGGAAAAAGAAAAAAAGAAAAGAACAAAAAGAAAGCAACCTGAAAAGGATCCAGTCTGCTGCATGCCTTAGCCGTGTAACTCTTAATGAAAATATGGCGAATCCTGATGTTGGCATGACAAGAAAAGGAGAAGGCAGTCCCATCGTAGCATAATATACACAGTACAACCAGCATTGTTGATGAAGAGTAAAAGTACAAACTTAATAGAAGGTGGAGTAAATTTCATAATGTACTGGGAAATATGTACTCTCTTCTGGGAGGATCCCCAGGGAAGCCAATTATCAAGTTTGGTAGGTGTGTTTTACTTCTGTGAGTAATAAAATCATCTCACAAGAAGAAAGACCTGTTATGAGTCAGAGGCATGGCCAGGAGGAAGTCTGCCCTCAGTGTTCACTATCAGATCCCCCTCTCAGAAGCAGAACTGGATAAACCTGTTTTTGAAAGAGCACTGGCCTTGTATGATAGAAGTTGTTGCCTTCACCCTCCTCCCATTATTCTTTAAGGCAGTGACTTTTGCCCTGGGAAAAAATTAGCCACACCAGTAGTGGAGGGGGTGAGAGCCCCACTTGTTTTCTGCCCTCCCTTTTTAATCAATCATTTGGTCAGCAAACTCCTCTAACTTGTCCTTTCCTGGCAATTCCTGGACATACTCCTGGTTGGATCTATAGAAGGAAGTAAAAAGGTGTGTCAGGGCTAAGTGGTCTGGTGATAGATGTAGGGTAGGACTGCCTTATCCAGAACTCCATCTTTAAAGGCAGTCATTTCAAAGTGTGAGGCCAAAGGAACTGCAGAAAGCCAAGCTTATACTTGTAAGGGCAAAGGGAGGATTGGGAGTACATACTTCTTACAAAACCAAGTTTCTGGAACCATCTCAAATGTCATGAACTCATAATGATGCAATTGAATGAGAGTCTATGAGTATAACATGAAATTATCCACAGACACAGAGTTCTAACAAACCAGTGGACAGCTTTTTGGGAAGGGCCAGTGCTCCCTCTAGGGTGTTTGAAACTGGAGACTCTTTATTTGCTGAAATTGCTGTAGTGCTACAGGCATCTAGAAAGTCTGAGGCATTTAAACAGCCATACTAAACTTCCTGCCTACGGAGAAAGAGCAACAGAGAGAGGGATTATTTTGAGTGCTAACATCACTCTGGTATCATAGATCTGGCACAATAGAATACTCCCTCTTAGCATTGAATCTCATGGTTTTTTACTTGATGAATCAAATTTTTTGAAAATACAATCAAATTAGGTTGGAGTTTGTATGTGTGTGAGAGACAGGGTCTCAACATAGCTCAAGCTGGCCTCAAACTGACTATGTCACTGAGGATGACCTTGAGTTTCTGATTCTCCCCCTGGGTTTACAGACATATACCACCACGCCTAATCATTAAACTCAGAGCTTCCTGCATGCTAGGCAAGCACTCTGCTGACTGAGCTACTTCCCTAGCCCTAAGTTGTTTATTTCTTTCCAGAATTATTTCAGTGCCATTTTCGAATATGAAGGACAAAATAAATATCAAGTAATGGACCAAGCAGTCCTCCTTTCTCTCTCCCTAGACCCAATCCCTCAGATCACCAATAATATAAAATGCCTTGGGGTAACTCTCACTAAGCTAGAGAAGAACCTGTATGATAAGAACTTTAAGTCTCTGAAGAAAGAAATTGAAGAAGATATCAGAAAATGGAAAGATCTCCCATGCTCATGGATAGGCAGGATTAACATAGTAAAAATGGTAATCTTACCAAGAGCAATCTACAGATTCAATGCAATCCCCATCAAAATACCAACACAATTCTTCACAGATCTGGAAAAAACAATACTCACTTCATATGGAAAACCAAAAAAACCCAGGATAGCTAAAAGAATCTTGTACAATAAAACAACCTCTGGAGGCATCACGATCTCTGACTTCAAGCTCTACTATAGAGCTACAGTAATAAAAATAGCTTGGTACTGACATAAAAACTGACCTGTGGACCAATGGAATCGAATCAAAGACCCTGACATTAATCTGCCAAGGTATGAACACCTAATTTTTGACAAAGAAGCCAAAGCTGTACAATGGAAAAAAGAAAGGATCTTCAACAAATGGTGCTGGCATAAGTGGATGTCAACATGTAGAAGAATGCAAATAGATCCATATCTGTCGCCATGCACAAAACTTAAGTCCTAGGGGATCAAAGACCTCAATATTAATCCAGTTACCCTGAACCTGATAGAAGAGAAAGTAGGAAGTAGTCTTGAACATATTGGCACAGGAGATCACTTCCTAAACATAACACCAGTAGCACAGACACTAAGAGCAACAATTAATAAATGGGACCTCTTGAAACGGATATTTCAATTCTTAACATCTATGCCCCAAACACAAGAGCAACAAAGTTTGTAAAATAAACACTAAATCACATATTGACCCTCACACACTGACAGTGGGAGACTTCAATACCCAACCCTCAGCAAATGTATGGTCTCCATCAAATCCCTCCCCTCAGAGCTCAGGGAATCCTGTGGAAGAGGAGATGTAAACAGTATAAGAATCAGAGGGGATAGTAGACATTAGGAGTCTACAGATCTCTGAATCAACTAAGCAAGGCACACATGGGCTCCCAGAGACTGAAGCAACAAGCACAGGGCCAGCATGGGTCTGAACCAGGTTTTCTGCATATATAGTGTAGTATTAGCTTAGTATTTTTATGGGACTCCAGACTATCAGAATGAGTGGGTCTCTGACTCTTGTGCCTGCTCTTGGGACTCTTTTCCTTCTGTTGAGCTGCCATGTCCAACTACTATATGGAAGTTTTTGCTTTATATTTTTGTATTTTATTTTGTCTTGTTTGGTTGTTATCTCTCAGAAGCCTGTTCTTTTCTAATGAGACAGAAAGGGAATAGATCCAAAGGGGTGGGGATGTGAGGAGGAACCGGGAGGAGTAGTATGTGGGGGAAATATAATCAAGATACATTGTATGGGAAAACAATCTATTTTCAAATAAATAAATAAATGAGAAAAAAGGAATAGACCCAAGTCCATAAATAATAAATAAAAACATTTGACTGGGAACTGTAGTTCTCTGAAAAAGCCACATCTATGCTGAAGATCCTTCATACTGATTGACTTGAACTTTGTGATTGTAGAGATGGAACATTGCAGAAAAGCCAAAATTATCATAAGCCATCTTTAGTCAATTTAATAACCATTTCTAACCAAGGCTTCTATCTGATGTAGCATCTTTGTGGACTATTGGGCAAACCTCATGGAATATATCCTTAGCTGACCACTAACCTCCATCTACTATAAAGCTAAGAATATCCTTAGATACCACGAAAGCTAAAGCAGTGATTTCTCTGCTCAGCTATAACCCACCAAACATGGTGTTCACACCAGTGTTTCTGGTAAATGTATTAATCCATAGCTTTCTTTTGTTCTGTGACTAGAAAAGTTTGTGTGTCCTCTTCCAAAGAGAGAGGCAGGCCATTCAGAACCATCTCCATCTCTGTTCCTTGGCTATAGTCCCATACATTTAACTCAGAATAAATTCCTTTTATTCAATTTGGAGTGAGAGCTATATTCTACAGCAACAGGTGCTTCCTTCAAAAGAAGATATAAATGGCCCAGGCATTGGTTAGGCCCCTCATTCCAAACTTTTGAAACAGAAGCTCCATGCACCAAGGTTGGTGTAGGCACGCCACAGAGAAGAGGAGTTTATATTTCGAGTCCCTGAGTGGCATGGCTGTGCACTTTGGCCTTTTCTCTCTCTGCAGGCATCCCCTGCCATCCTCTCAGGAAGTCGCATTGATAATGACTCCCTAGCTTGTCACTGCACACTGTCACTGCTGTTTTTGGGGTTCTTGAGTCTTCGTGCACCGCCTCTCTGCAACTCCCAGACACACTGCTCGTTTATCTCCACTTTGCTCCACTCCATTCTACTTAGGTCTGAGGCAGGTTTCTTCTGGACTCTGACTACACTCTTCATACTAGTCCCTCTGTCTCCTTTGCTTTCCCCTCTTCATCCAATCCCTTCTCTCCATACCAGCCCTAAATATTTCCCATCATCTTACTCCTCAGTTTCAAGTCCTTCAAGGTACCTCTTTGCCTTACATGCCTCTCTCTTTTCTGCTTTCTACCTCTTGTCCTGTGGTCTCTGTGCTCCCCACAGGGTCCTTCTTTCTCTTCCTTGAACACATCCAGCTTCTCCCTAGGCCTGGGATGCTCTGCACATATCTGGTTCTCATGCTTTAGACCTCTGCTCCTGTGCCCCTTGGCAGATGTTTTTCTGGTTCCCCTCACTGTGATTGTCATCTAAAATAGATACTTGTATGTCCTGTTTAGTGGGCTCTCGGTTCTTACTCTGAAACTATCCTGTTGATTTGCTTACATTTTAAAGTTTGTTTTCCTCTTACTAGAGAGTGAACTCCATGGGGACAAGGTCTTAACTATTTTGCTTACATTTGATTACCAGTATCCAGAACACATATCTATTCAGTGGATGGATAAGTGAAGCCAACTTTACTTCTTAACAGTATTGTAATCTAAAGATGCATTTCACAGAGGAACTTCTCTTGGTCCATCTTTGGACCTATAGTAAGACAGGGGCATGTAAGCGTAGAACCCAGGAATCAAGGGTGGAGGTGGAGTTTATGTCCATATGTCCCTCCACAGATACACCCTAATGTCCTGACTGCATTTCCTCTGCCACCAGTGTTCCACTACCTTCCAACAGAGCTGCAAGCTGCAGTCCAAGCATTCAATACATGGCCTTCAGAAGAACGTTTAAGATTCCAGCCATACACTGAGGCTAGTGGTACTAGTCACTTGAGATTTTAAATCAGGAAGATCAAAAAGTCAAGAACGCCCTAGGTAAGTTGTTCTCAACCTTCCTAATGCCATGACCCTTTAATACAGTTCCTCATGTTGTGGTGACCCCCAATTATAAAAATACTCTATTGTTACTTCAAAATTGTAATTTTGCTACTGTTATGAATCATAATGTAAATAAATATCTGATATGCAGAATATCTGACATGAGACCCCAAAGGGGTCAGAACACACAGGTTGAGAAACACTGATCTAGATGAAAGAGAAAGTTCAAGGCTATCCTGGGCAACTTAGTGATATCCTGTCTCAGAGAGAGAGAGAGAGAGAGAGAGAGAGAGAGAGAGAGAGAGAGAGAGAGAGAGAGAGAGAGCTGGAGAGATGGCTCAGCAGTTAAAAGTACTGGCTGCTCTTCCAAAGGACCTAGGTTTGTTTTCCAGCACCCACATGTAAACTGACACCCACCTATAATTCCTGCTTCGGGGGATGCAATGGCCTCTTCTATCCTCTGTGGACATCAGGCACACATGTGGTATACACCCATACACATAAAATTTTTTTAAAAAATCTTTTTTTTTTAAGGCTGAAGATGCACAGTGGTAGAGCGTTCTAGCACAAACAAGGCCCTTGGTCTAACTCCCAGGGCCTCACCCCTGAGCCAAACTGTATCTCTACTGACTGTGGCTCTTTCCATTCACTGCTGACCTCCAAAGGCACAGAAATAGCTGATCCTGCCTTGATGTCCTTCTTGGCCAGTGTTCAAAGCAGAAGCTAGAGGGAGTCCCCTTGGAGCAGATGGGATTTCACAGACAGAGGCAGGGCTTGTGTGGTCCTGGCATTCTCTCCTGGGCCACTCGATTCCTGTCACTGAGTATCATTTGTACCACATGTAAAATAAGGACAATAATAGCACTCTTTTCTCAGGGAAATCATAAAAATTAAATAATCTACAGTGAATTTGTTGCCACATAACAAGCACTCAATAGAGACCTATTTCTAAAGTTGCATTAGAGGTGATTGTGAAGAGACTCTGTAAGGAAAGACAGTTTTGTTTACATATTACTGTGTGCCTCATGGAACATCTCACTACTATTTTAAAAGTACCAAACACTTGGCTCTTAAAAAGAAATACATTGATTACTACTGTATATTACAACCCAGAAGAGAAATAAAAGACCACAAATTGACTAGTAAATTAAGTTTCCCAGCACACATGTTGTGCTGTAAAAGTAAAAAAATGGGTCTATAGTTTATCAAATGCAATGAGTTATATAAAAAAAATGAGCTACTGTGCCTGAGAGTTTAGTTTAATGGTAGAATATACATTTAGTCATGAGTTCATCTTCAATACTCTCCCCAAAAGACATAAAATGCACTGAAATGAATTCTGCAATATTGACTACAATGTGGACAGAGAAAATACGTAAATAAAAATGGTCATAATGAGGCTAGAGAGATGGCTCAACAGTTAAGAGTACTGGCTGCTCTTCCAAAGGACTTGGGTTCAATTCCCAGCACCTACATGGTAGCTCACAACCATCTGTAACTCCAGTTCCAAGGAATCTGATGCCCTCTTCTGGCTTCTGCAAGCACTGCACACACATGGTGCACACATAAAAACAAGCAACAGAAAGCAAATTTGGGTGGGTGTCTTTGTATGTAGTGATAGCACAAAGAGCCAAGGAAAGAGTTCAGTTAAAAACCAGTGTAAGTGCAGGAGCAAAGAGCACAGGGAGGGACAGCAGTGGGCCAGCCACACACAGGGAGGGACAGCAGTGGGCCAGCCACACACAGGGAGGGACAGCAGTGGGCCAGCCACACACAGGGAGGGACAGCAGTGGGTCAGCCACGTACAGGGAGGGACAGCAGTGGGCCAGCCACACAGGGAGGGATATCAGTGGGCCAGCCACACAGGGAGGGACAGCAGTGGGTCAGCCACATACAGGGAGGGACAGCAGTGGGCCAGCCACATACAGGGAGGGTCAGCAGTGGGCCAGCCACACAGGGAGGGATAGCAGTGGGCCAGCCACACAGGGAGGGATAGCAGTGGGCCAGCCATGCACACTGTGAATCAGAGTTCACAGAACATTAGAAACAGAAAGCAATGTTGAATTGAATCCTAATAGAAATGAGCTTTACAGGTAGTCCTTGTCCCCACAACTGCACAAGGCAAGACAAAGAACACCACGGAGACTTATCTCCTCATCCTGAGGATTTAGGAAACTGTTTTGAACAACTGACAAGCCCTGTCATTGCTGAATGCTGATCGATGTCTGTGTTACTGGGTGTCACTGCCCTTGAAGTCATGCCCTCTTTCCTTCAAAAGCACCCATCCGCAGTTTGGCATGACTTGAATTAGCTTCTGCTTTACAACAGTGTGTTCACCATCAGCTGACTTCTTATCTCATCATTTCTTAGGGACTTTAGGCTTTTTTTTTTTGGTTGTTATAAAATCTGAATAACCTTGACAGCTTTATGAAGGTCTTTTTTCTCAGTTGTAAAACACTAAGCTGACTAACGATAGACATATTATCATGTGACTGAGAGAGAGTCAATATGGAGACCTGTGCATGGTAGGCATGTGCTCCACCACTGAGCTACATCCTTAGACTTGCATTGCTTATATTGCCTTTGAATCACAAATTACACCAAAAAATCCCAAACACAAACAAACAAAAAACCCAAACCCACATCCCTCCCCCCAAACAAAACAAACAGTGCTATAGAAATGATCTTGCAGTGCTAATTTATAAACTTTGCCCTAGAGGTTTGTGACCTGTGATACCATTATTATACAGTAACCCTAAAGGCTGTTGTATGTTGCTGCACCCTGCAATTAGGAAGCCATCCTATCATTTGCTACACTCTTTGCCTTCTAGGGCTGGGCTTTTATTGATAGTACTTAATTTGCTGTGGCATGACTGTTAGAAACACCTTGCAGTGTACTCACATAGGAGACACACACACACACATGCACATACACCCACACATACACACACACACACACACACACACACACACACACGCATGCACATACACCCACACATGCACATACACCCACACATATCTACACACACACACATGCACATACACACACATACACACACACACATGTGCATGCACACACATACACACATGCACACACACACACACACACACACACACACACACACACACACACCATTTAAACTGAGGAGTGCTTTGCTGGTGGTGACCATAGTTGAGTATGACTATAACATTTCAATTCCTTTGAAAAGTGTGGCCATGGAGTGTCTTCATCAAAGTCCCTTGGTTTGCTTGTTAAAAACCCAGGTTCGCCGGGCGGTGGTGGCGCACGTCTTTAATTCCAGCACTCGGGAGGCAGAGCCAGGCGGATCTCTGTGAGTTCGAGGCCAGCCTGGGCTACCAAGTGAGTCCCAGGAAAGGCGCAAAGCTACACAGAGAAACCCTGTCTCGAAAAACCAAGAAAAAAAAAAAAAAAAAAAAAAAAAAACCCAGGTTCACAGTCTCTTACTTTGAAGTCTGCTTAATTAGAATCTTATTTTAACAAGGTCCCATGTTGATGCTAGGCCTTTTTGAGTTTGACTCCCAGGGCATCTCACGTGACAGTCTCTCTTCTGTCCTGTATTTTGAACATGTAAAAGCCAGCATGGGGGAACAGCGCCCCTCTGAGCTGTTCCCAGATGACTAACCTAGAGGTTTGCTGGAATTCCCAGGCCTGGATTCGAACTTTAAGTTTTTAGGATTTTCTCAGACTCTCTTCCTTGAACTGCAATCACCACTCCCTCATTCCCTGGAGCATACACACCCTTGGGCTGACATGTCCAGCTCACCTGAAGCATACACACCCCTGGGCTACCTTGTCCAGCTCACCCCACTAATTATACCCTCTAGGTTCACGAGAGAGATCCCTACCAGCAGGCCCTTGGTTTAGATAGCCTCTTCTTTCTGCTTAGACAAGACACAGAGAAAAGTACAGCTTGGAAAGATGCTGAGGGCTGCTTTACTGAATGGGGCATGATTTACTTCAAGGATAAACTCAGGAGTGTGCATGGCTGACAGAAAACATAAATGAAATGTCAAGAGGTAGAGAAGCAGTGTTGTTTGTGACTAAATAACTTTCATCTTACTTTTGCCCCCAGTTTAGCATGAGATCTTTATGGCCACGTTAAACAGAAACCTGGGTTTCTGTAGCATGCCCTTCAGTTCAGGCATGCGTGAATGCTTTCCTGGCAGCAGAAAAGAAGCACATTTGGGAACCACCTGGGTCATGAAAAGATCTGGGAGGGTTCTGATCTAAAGTGTGGAGTGTGCCCCAGAGTCACTGAATTCCTTGGATAAGTAGTAATTATCATCACAGACATTTATGACCATTGTTGAGGTTTCTTAGATTTTGACAAATGATCTTTCTTTACACACAAGGTATTCCTGGTGGTCTGCTCATACAAAGCAGAGTGCCAGCCGATCCAGTCCATTCAAATGTGGAAAGAAAATAATGCCCTTATTCATTTGTGTGTGTGCATACATGTGTGCATGTGTGTGTACATGTGTATATGTGTGTGTGCATTGTGTGGTGTGTGTGTGCACATGTGCATATTTGTGTGCATCCATGCATACATATGTGTGCATGTGTATGTGCAAGTATGTATGCATATGTGTGTGCATGTGTTTATGTCTATGTGTGTGCATATATGTTTTTGTGTGTGCATGTGTGTATGTGTGTGTGGGTGCATATGTGTCTATATGTGTGTACACAGAGGCCAGAGAAGGGCATCTGCCATCACTCTATCACGCTGCAGTATTCTTTTTGAGACAGGGTCTCTTGTTGAACTCGGAGCTCCTGTTTGTTTTGATTTGTTTTTTCTTTGGCTGGGCTGGCAGACAGCAAGTCCCAGTGATTCTCCTTTCTCTGCCCTTCTCAATGTCAGGATTACAAGCACATGCAGGCACACATCTGTAGTGGGTAGCTGTTCTATCTATGACCTTGAAGCACCGCCCCTAGAGATATAGCAGGTAAGTGTTCCATCTGCCTACGGCCTTAAAGTACCTGCCCCTGGGTCATGGCCTCACAGACCCATAAGACCTGGAATGCACATAGGCAGCTCTCTCTCCCTTGTAGTTTTGCATGTTGAGACAGACCAGGCAGAAGAACAGCATGGACCATAGCTCGGCTTTCCAGGACCCTACGATAAATCTCCCATGCTGTAATGAGTTTCTATCCCCTAATAAATTCCTTGCCCTTTAAGCAGATTCTGTGAATTTCTCAAATTATCTGGTTACCATACACATCCAGCTTATTACATGGATATTGGGATCTGATCTCCTCTTAGCTTCTAAGCTATCTCTCCAGCCCCAGACATTGGGACTTGTATATTAAAATAGCATGTTATAAATTTTTGCCTTGATATTTTTCTGTTAACAGTGCCTGCACACATTTCATCAACAAATGCAAACATGTTTATTGTAGATGTGTGATAGAGCCATGGGTCCATAGGATAATCTGATCTACAAAGCAAAATAAACTGTGATACATATTGCTGAGCAAGTTCTCAAATGTGTGACATTTACTTGTGATAGACTGTTAATTTGGTAGCTAGAAGTTTGAGACATTAATGAAGACATAATCTCCAGATGGCAATTAAAAATTCATAAGCCGCTGGGCAGTGGTGGCTCATACCTTTAATCCCAGCACACGGAAGGCAGAGGCAGGTGGATCTCTGTGAGTTTGAGGCTAACCTGGTCTACAGAGTTCTTGGACAGCCAGGGTTGCACAAAGAAACATTGTCCTGAAAAACAAAATAAAACAAAAAAATCAAAAGTAAATCATCTCAAACTTGCCAGAGACCTGTTCCCCAGCCTGCCCTGAGCTGAAGGGATTAGCATGAACCCATTGGCTTAGGACTCCAAACTGCCTCTTACTACATTTGTGATCTGAGAAAATAATGTTGCTAAGCCTACTTTGTATGATTTTGTTTTAAGACAAAATGAAGCAACATAGCTTCAGAATCCATGGTAGTGAGTGGCACATAGGTCTTCACTTGACAGGTGATGCTTCCTTTACTGGCCTGATCTCATTTGCTTGTAGACCCCCTCATATCTGTTGAGAACGCAGTCAAGTCCATAAGATATGGCCAAAAGAAATACATGAAAGTTATGTTATATGGTGTCTTAGCTACTGTTCTGTTACTATAAAGAGACACCATGACCAAGGCAGCCTATAGAAGAAAGCATTTAATTGGGACTTGCTTGCAGTTGAAAGAGTGAGTCCATGATCATGGTGAGGAGAGCATCAGCAGGCAAGGAGGCAAGGAGATAGATGTGTAGTTGAGAGCTTTACATACTGATTCGCAGGCAGGAGGCAGAGAGAGTGAGACTGGACCTGGTCTGGGCTTTGAAGTTTCAAAGCCCACCCCCAGTGACACACCTCCTCCAGCAAGGTCACATCCAATCCTTCCCACAAGTTTCACAACTGGGAATTAAACATTCAAGCATATGAGCCTATGGGGGCCATTCTCATTCAAACCTCCACACATGGCTAGGGATCTTACTGTCTTAGTTGTTTTTCTATTGCTGTGAAGAGATACTACGACCAAGGCATCTATAGAAAGAGCTCATTGGGACTTATAGTGTCAGAAGATGAGTCCATGAGCATCATGGTGGGGATCATGGCCGAAGGCAGGCAGGCATGATGCTAGAGCAGTAGCTAAGAGTACACATCCTTATCAGCAAGGAGGGAAAGAGAAGGCTAACTTGGAAAGTTGTGGGCTTTTGAAACCTCCAAGCCCATCCCGAGTGACACACCTACTCCAACAAGGCCACCTATGCTATTCCTTCCTAAACAGTTCCACCAATTAGAAACCAAGTATTCAGATGTATGAGCCTATGGGGGTCATTCTCATTCAAGCTACCATGTCAAATTAAAAACAAGATCGTCAATAATGAAAGGAAACCACGCCAGATGGTACCTCCTCAAGGGAGCTCTTGGCCTCTGTGGAGGGCTTAATTCTCCACCTAGCCCAGGACGTGCTCTTCCACCTCGGGTGCTCACCCGCACTGGCTTTCTCCCAAGGGAAGAAAACCTGTAGTGCCCTGATTCTCACCTGTCGTTCAGGCAGCCATGTTTGCGTGGAGGACCATGCTCCATGCAGGATATTCTTTCTTTCTTTCTTTCTTTCTTTCTTTCTTTCTTTCTTTCTTTCTTTCTTTCTTTCTTTCTCTCTCTCTCTTTCTTTCTTTCTGTCTTTCTTCATTTTTATTTATTTATTTATTTATTTATTTATTTATTTATTTATTTATTTATTTTTCTGTTATCAGCTTGATACAGTATAAATTCTTATCCTAATAGTGAAATGTTTCACTGAGGCTTGCCCAGTGATTGAGTAAAACCAAAACTTATTATAAGCTACAGTCATCCTAGGGTCCCCCCTGCTATGTAGCCTCCCTGGTTCTGTGGGTTGCAGTCTGATTGTTCTTTGCTTTATAGGATATTCAATCAGTTCTCCACTTTAATACATTCCTTAAAACCACCTGAGTGGCTCCTGGTGCTTCTGTGCCCCCAGTTTCTCAATGGTTCACCATGTCACGTTAGTTTCCCCTGGTTAGGGATCCCTTCTTCAGTTACAGTAGTTCTTTTTCCTTGGACAAAACACTTTGTTACACCTACTCCTATCTCGCCTAGTCTCTGTCTTTCTGTTTTTCTTTTTTTCCTCTTCCTCCTTGTTGGGTGTCTTTCTCAGTTGTTTTTCCTCCTAATTTGTTTTATTTGTGTTTGTTTTAGACAGAGTCTCTCTATATAGAGTAGACGGGCCTGGAATTCACAGAGACCTTCCTGCCTCAGCTTCTCAAGTTCTGGGATTAAAGATGTGTACCGCCATGCCCAGCACCACCTTCTTTTTTGAGATAGCATCTCTCACTGAACCGGAAGTTTATTGATTTGGATAGACTAGCTGGCCTGCAAGCCAGCAATCCTCCTGTCGCTACATTCCCAGCACTGGGATCACAGTTGTGTGCTGCCATACTCAGCTCTTTCAAGTGGCTTCTGGGGGCCTGAGCTCAGCTTCTCTTGCCCAGCACTTTACTGTCTCAGCCATCACCTCAGCTCTTTCTTTCTTTTTTTTTTTCTTATAGATACACCTTTTTCTTCATTTAGTGATATTAGCAGGATTTAAATAAGAAGGAAAGAGATGTATGTGGTTAATTTATTTGCTTAATTGGAAATCAGCCTTTATGGAACTGGAGAGAGGGCTCAGCAGTAAACTGTGTGCTGTTGTTGCAGAGCATTGGAATTCAAAACACCTGTAAGTCCAGCTTCGGGAAGACCGATGCTACTGCCCATTGTAGGCACTAGCTCAACCTCCCCACATACACACTATTAAAAATAAATCTTAAGAGAAATCAGTCATTACCTTCTGTGTTTGCATTTGTTTTTCATTGTATCTCTTCAAGGAAACACATGATGGAATTAGTTCAAATGATTTTTTGAGTAGGAAAAGCAGAACGTTGCCACCATGTCCTCAGGGTCCCCTGCTGGGCATAAGAACTAAATTGACAATGGTGAAGTGACAGAACACGAGAATTTAATCTAAGTCTCATGGACTGGGGAGTCCTGATTAAGAAATGAAAATCCAGGGAAAAGGTAACATCTGAATGTTTTTATATTAAGTTGAACAAAGAGACAAAATTACAGAAAACTAAATTCTGTAGGAGGCTAACAGGGAATAGGAATTATTTTAACGGGGTCTGTTTGTATAGAATCCTATTTGTTCTGGCTCCCCATTGAGGAGTGTTCTTTTATTCCTAGTACAAGGAGGGTGTCTTTCATGTGGGGGTTTTTAATTGTCTGTTTCCAGGGAGAAGAGGGGACAAGGGAATAATGCCCTTTGAGCATCTGCTGCTTTTCAAATATCTTTCACTCAAAATAATCCTTATGCCAAAGTGATACATTTTGGAAATGTTGTAAATGGCATGACAGAAATGAAAATATTCTAAAATATCCTTGTGTCCCTTACTTTGGCTATCAAACTATTGACACAGTGGTCCCCAAGAAATTGGAATCCCCTCAAGAATTCCATGCTATGAGAAGAAAAAGGCTTAAGCTTGTAGCTGACCAGAGGGGAGCTTGTATCCCAGAAACATATTTGCAACTTCTCAGACCGCCTTGCAGGAGACATTGGAGCTGAGAAAATGATGAGTCAGTGATAGACAGGACCCTACCTTGACCAGAATACTCAGATAGACATACTTCTGGCCCTTTACTGACAGTTAAGCCCATGCCAGCACACTCTGGACACACTCGAGGTGGGGTGTGTCAGTGGATCTCTTTGTCCTAATGAGGTGCCTGTGATGAGGGAACAGAGGCCATGCTCTCCATCCCCATGCTCTGCAGTCTCAAGAGTGCCTCCAGGCACTCTCCACCTTGACTCCGGCTGAAATGAAACTTGCTGCTTTGGTGCCAAGAAGGACTTCAGGACTATCAGAGTGGAGATTTTGTTAAAGATATTTGAACACGGGCTTATGCAAAGAAAGAGAGGTGCTCCCATGATAGTAAGACACAGCTGAAAGTATGGGTGTGGGCTCCTCACAGAAGTGTCACACTTCAATTGTCCAACTGATGATGTCACTGGTGAGGAAACACTGCCACCCTTGACAGCCTGAGGAGTTCCTCAGAACCTCTATGGACCTTAAACCAGGTACTGAAAGGAACTTTTAGATTTGCCAATTTATGAAGCAGACTTGGTGATTTCATTAAAGATATCTTAATATAAGTGTACGCATGAGAGTTGAGAGAAAGATAAATGCTTAAAAGAAAGCAAAACACGTCTTGAAACTAGAGGCAGTGGGTTGAACCAGCCTATACTTGTTTCAGATGCATGCCCAGTGAGCAAAGTGTGTCCTGTGAGTAAGCTTTTAGCAAGAACCACTACTTACTTCTTACGCTGTGCATGATCAGACACGCATATGATTAATAGCAGATGCTTTGTGGGAAAAGACATGCATAGTGAACAAAGGCATACTTAACTTAAGCCTGTCAATAAAAACAGGAAAGCAAGGGCTGGAGAGATGGCTCAGCAGTTAAGAGAACTTGCTGTTCTGGAGAACTCAAGTTCAGTTCCTAGCACTAACTTCTAATGGCTCACAATTGCCTATAACTCCATCTAGCTCCGGGGAATGTGACACTCTCTTCTGGCCTCTGAGGGTACTGTACTCATGTGCACATGCCAAAAAACTATACTGTGAGATCCTTTAAGTCACCTGTTATCCTTAGAAGATCAGGTTCTCCACTGTGTGAAAGCTGTGCCCTGGATGACTCCATTTCTCAAAGCAGCAATTGGTTCCATTCTGAGTAAAAATGCAGAGGCAAGATGACCCTGAATTTTGTTTGTACACATAGATGTCACCAACTGACCACCATAACCCATGAAACAGACTGCTAAATAACTTCAATGTGAAAAGGTACCAATTATGAATTTATCAAAGTAGATTGGCAACACATGAACACATGGGTTCATCAAACCATACCAGTAAAACCAGCCCCAAGAATCTATCACACACAGACCAATGAATGGTGCAGTCTCCTTAGACCCCCTAAGAAGCACTCAACACTGTGAAGATGACAGTCCCACTAAACTGCATTCCAGTTATCTGGTGTGCAGGCAGAGGATGCTCAACTGTCCCCAGGGCTTCAGCTCAGCAGGAATGGATCTGTTTCTAACTGATAAAATAATACTAATCTTGGTTACAAATGAAGATATGATGTCCTTTCATTTAATAATGTTTTTGTTGTTGCCATGAATGCTTACCCTGAACCTCTACTTTATTCAAAACCAGTGTTTAAAAGATTCAAGAGTTTTCACTGTCTCTCTGTATGCATGTATGTATGTATGTATTCTAATTATCCTGTGTAATTTGGATAAAAAAAATCTAGTTTTTAAAATTAAACTTTAATTCCATTTACTCTAGCTAGAGATACCCGAAGATTTGGGTTGACTCTTTTTATCAAAATTATATAAAAGACATCAGTCTCTAACAACAATGAACATGATATTTTCCACCTTAAGGATTGGTGTTTCTTGATTTAATTAGTATCTAAAGTGTCCTATAGTACAATCAGCCTAGATTAAAAATTAATTAGACAATATTTCTGTTTTGCTAATAAAAAGGGGACCACAGTGACTCCTTCTAAGTCCCCATTTCTAACTACTTAAATATAAGTAAGACAGTTCATACAGTAAAATAACTGTGGATACAGGAGGAGGTCAAATAGGCAATCTATTTTTTAAAATATGTAAAATTTGGCTACTTAAAATACATGTTTTCCTTCATCTGTTACCTGCTCTAGCCAAACTGTGTTCTGTTCTTGATTACTCAGTGTTAAATCTAGTATAAATCTATTCTATGTCACATATAAATGTTATGTCTAGTAGTCCTATTATATGTCACAAATAAATGCTATTTCTAGTAGTCCTACTACATGTCACATATAAATGCTATGTTGGATCCAGTTCAGGATGGCTAATAGTTTTGCTATGATCCAAGAGTTTCTTTCTCAGTGGCCTTTTTAAAGCTCTTCCTGTCCCCTGAAGACTGTTGTCCTCCCCACTGCTCAGCCTCATCTACATCTGATAATCCTAGGAAAGAGCTCCATAGCTGTGTTCACAGGGTTAGAAAACATCGAGAGAGAGAGACCACAGACTCAATTTAAGTCATAATTAGTTTTTTATTTTAAGTTGCAGATGTCCTCAGTTCCCATGGTCGGATCTAGAACTGGGGCCCAGGTAAAGGGACAGGCCACTTTCAAAGGCAAAGACCACAATTTGCTATTGCAGATGTTCTTCTGCAGGTATGAGAGAACAGCGGGGTCATCTGCTTTCCTAGAATTCTTGACATTTTTATAACAGCCTCAGGCTGCTAGGAGAGTTGGCCTCTGACCTACTGTTGTGGGGTACTCACCAGGTAAGACTGCTTGGGCATGGATTTAGACCTGTAGAAAATCTTTATTAGCTGCTTGCTGACTGCACTGGGATCCTGAACACCCAGTGTAGCGCAGAGCCTTTCTCAAGTAGAGCTTTTAAGCACAAAAAACATATTCTGGGTTGATATACTTTAGTTAACAAGAGCAGTTAGTCAGAAGCAGAGCTACGGAAGCTAAAAAGCAAGGTTAGAACATTTGGAGACTTTCCCAGAACTACGGACTTTGATGGATTAGGCCTTTGTTCTCATTTTGGCAGGTGGTACTGTCTATGTGCTGAGTTTTATGGCCCTAATGGCACTTCTATCATGGAGACAGTTGTACTAAGGTCTGAGGGCCTACTGAGGTCTGGGGTCAACTAAGAAGGAGTTTTTCTTAGCTATCACACTTAGAGGGGTCATAAATAATAAATAGTGTTTGGCCAACAGAGGGGACTGTGAATGAAATTTTCTGGAAAAATCTGTGTCTACAGAGACTAATTTACTGATTGAAAGTACTGTGATGTGGAGAGGTGGAATGTTGCAAGCCCAGAGGCTGGCACTAATATCTCCGGTTATCTTCTGTGCCCATCTCCATGTCAGAACTAACATCTTGTGACTAACAGATTAAAATCCTTTTAAAATCTATTAACACAGCATACCTCTAGCTTCTACCAACCCCAAAGCTAAAGATGTCATCAGACAGTACCTGCTGCCTGTAGAAAATCTCTCCCATCTTGTTGTAGTGGCCTCTCTGTTGTCTCCACCAAGGTATTTTAAACTCCCCTAGGTTTATGACTGTCTTTGTTCTGTAAAACTGTAAAACTGCACGAAACTGCTTTGTGTTGGAGCATGGAATTGGCGTAATCTAAACCTGTGTTGCTAGGCCAAGGCCCCTCAAATGGCTCCAGAATAAACTATCTCTTTAATTTACCCTTTAGGGTGAAAGCTGTGTGCGTGTGTGTGTGTGTGTGTGTGTGTGTGTGTGTGTGTGTGTGTGTGTGTGTGTATGATTTAAGTATTCAGCATTCAGAATTCTTGTGAAGGTGTTCCTTCTGCCACTGGTAGCAGACTTCAGCTTCTCCCTTTCCCCAGCACAGGATTGCTCCCGGAAATTGTGACTCTTTGAGGTCCACATTTCAATAGTGACAGCCAAAACCAGAGTCATATTGTGTCTTTAGACTATCCCCACCACACACACACCCGGACAATTCCTTCTCTGTATTGTGGAAACACAGTACCTTTTTAAGTGACCTAAGCCATAGCTAGAGCATTTCTAGGTGTTGCTCACCACCTGCCCTTCGAAGAATCACTCAGGGTCACTTGGGTCTTGCAGCCACCGTGCTGGGGAAGTTCCTGGAGGAAATGCTCCTCGTTACCTTCACATGCATCTGGCACTCGTCACCCACAGCACTGGGCAGATATGTTCTCTAGAACACACACAGGAGTACAAAGTCCCAGAGTTATTTTATTTACTTAGAATTGAACTTGCTCACCGGTCCATTTCCTGCCACCTGATCTGTGTTATGAGAAGAGCATAATTATGGACTTCTCAAGGAGTCAAACGTCATTCTCTTTAAAATAGATCTGTCTATCTATCTATCAATCATCTATCTATCTATCTATCTATCTATCTATCTATCTATCTATCTATCTATCATCTAGCATCTATCTATCCATATGTGGATATATGGATAGATAGGTAATTAGAGAAAATTTATTTTATGTATATGAGTATTTTGCTTGTATATTCCTCTGTACACTATGTACATGTCAAGTGCCCTTGGAGGTCAGAAGAGTGCATCAGATCCCCTGAAACTGGAGTTATGGACAGTTGTGAGCAGCCATATGGGTGCTGGGAATTGGACCCAGGTTCTGTACAGCAACAAGTGCTCTTAACCATGTAAGCCATCTCTCCAGCCCCAAGAATTTTGGTAATTTTAAAAGTTATTTTCAAAGGATTTTTAAGGAAATGAAATGAAATATTTAGGTGGTTTCTTAATTATACCTGACAGGATTAAAGTTGGTAAAATAAAAGTCTAGACCACAAGGATGCAGAAAGTTAGACTATTTGTAAACAAAGTTAATAGTCTCGTCTGAGATTCCTGGAACATATCCAGGCAACACTGCCATTTTAATATAAACTATATATATAAGAAATGGATATAATGTCTGTGTCAGTAACCTCTATCATAAATATTAATTGTGCTGGAGTTCCTGCTGCTTAGCTAGTGAGAGGCTTAGCCAGACTCCAGGGTGAGGAGCTCTCTTCCTTCCCATGTCCTGCCTCAGCTTCTTTCTTTAAATAAATCAGTATTAGTAAGAGACATATAAAATTATGTCTTAAACACATATCATTGAAGCAGTTTTGTGTGTATACACATTACTTTGCAACAGAAATCTAGTGACGAATCATTTAATACAGTTCTAGATAGATGTTAGGGTATTCAGTAAGGGAAGAAGAAAATACCTCATGTTGTGAATTCAGTTAGCCAGAAAACACTGTTAAGGAATCTGAGAAGTTTAAGTTGGGATATGGGAAGTTTTGGAAGCCAAACACAGGGAACTTGGCGCACTGAAATCTGGGGACTTCAGAGGCATGTCTAGCTAGAGCATTATGCATCATTGTTTTCATTAGCATTTCAATTTGATGCCTTTCCTGTATTGTGCATGTGTTGCTTCCATTTAATAATGATGAAATAAAGGAAACAGATGGAAGTTCTCAGATCAATATGGAGTCAATTGTATCAACCAATAAAAAGTAAATGGGGGAACTAGAGAGGTGGCTCAGTAATTAAGAGAGCTTACTGCCCTTGTGGAAGAGCCAAGTTCAGTTACCAGCACCCATATCAGGTGGCCCTCGATCATCTATAACCCTAGTCCAGGGGATTGATGACTCTGACCTCTTCAGGCATCTCCATGGATGTGCCACACATAAACCCATGCCGACACACATACAAACACATAAGAAAATTTTAAAAAGAATTAAAAAGTAAATAAATGAAGCTGAGGGATGAGGATGGAAGAATTCTTATACTTGATGGCCTCATGTTGACCATCAAGAACAGAACCACACATTCACACAGAGATCCTACAGCCTTGCTCAGAAAGCAGTTCTCCAGGAATCCCCAACAATTATCCAGCTTCAGACCCCAGGCCAGTGTCCCTGTTTCCTCATACGTACTTTCGTCATATGTTGCCAAGGGTTATTGATTCAAAATGGCCTAGTTAGTTCTGCTTAGTTTGGTTTCTCTCTTGTCCTTTCCTCCCTCCCTCAGTTAAAAGACTACTAATTTTTTCTTCTTGTCACATGCTTTGGGAGGCCATGTAGTTGTGTAGTTAGGAACTGGGGCTCTCATTGAGCATGATGGTGCATACACTCTTGTCCCCACAGCAGTCAAGATGCTAAGACAGAAGGATGTCAAGGGGCAGACAAGCCCAGGCTACCTAGCAGGATATCAGATATCATTCTCTGTCTCTGTCTCTCTCTCTTTCTCCTTTCATCCCTCTCTCCCCTCTCTTCTCCTTTTCTTTCCTCTCCTCTCATCTCTTTTCCACCCCATTTGTCCCCACCCCACCCCAACAAAGAACTTGGCTATGAAGTAATGCAGATCTAGAGCCAACTGTTCTCTATGATCTTGGACAAGTTAGCCAGCTTCCTTAACCCTAGCTCCTTCCCCCTCTCTCATTCCCTGCCTCTCTCGCTCTCTCTGAGAGGATCTCACACAGCCCAGGCTAGCCTTGAACTCACTATGTGGACTGAGGATGACCTTAAACTTCTGATGTTTCCTCTTCTGCCTCTTCAGTGGTGAACACTGCCATGCTGGGTGCCAGGGATCAAACCTAGGACCCCCTGCATGCTAGGCAAGTATGTTACTCTTAGGGTCTGCAGATCATCCCGCAAAAGACCGCCACTCACATATGCAAAGGCAAGAGCGTTTATTTCTCAAGAGAAGAATTCCTGCATTCAGGGGTCAGTCAAAATGGCGATAACCCCCCAGAAGCTCACAGGCTCCTTTTACAGACAACCAGGAGGGGATCAGGTCATCCTAAACATGACTGGTCAAGCGAGCAGCAGCCACACTAATATGTTTCTGATTGGCTGGGGCTGTAAGTTCTGAATCATGCCTGGTTTGCAATATCTTCCTCACCTGCCTAATCAGAAACTGAAACTGAAACAGAAACTGAGACCTAAACAGAACTGAAACCTAACTGGAACTCAGGAGTAGCCCACCACGTTGCTGCCTTGGCCTCTCACTACCAAGTGAGCTACTGCCCTTCACTGCTGTTGCTGCTGCTCTGTTTCTTCCTTTCCATTTGTTTGTTTTTAGCGTAACAGAAAACAGCATAGCTGCCTGGAGGAAGCTGAAGACTTCTGCTGAAGTAGTACTGGAAGGCGACTTTCTATGTATAATTCTTTATTTTTTGAGATGATAAAGTAGTTATGTCATTTTCCTTTCCTTTTCCTCCTCCCAGACCCTCCTCTGTGCTCCCCACCCCAGTGCTGCTCTTTCAAATTCACGGCCCATTTCTCTTTAATTGCCGCTGCACTTAAATGTGTGTGTGTGTGTGTGTGTGTGTGTGTGTGTGTGTGTGTGTGTATTCCTAAATACGTAAATACAAGCTGCCCAGCCCATATAACATAACATTGTATGCACATGTTTTCAGGGCTGACCATTTGGTGTTGGATATCCAATTGGTGTGGTCTTCCCTGGGAAAGGCTGTTGCTCCTAATTCAGCATTTCCCAGTTGCCTGTAGTTCTTTAGGGCTCAGGCTGCATGAGCTTTCCCCTGAAGGTGATTTTTAAACATATTTGTAATGGAATGTTCCTGGTCCTACCCACACTGAAGAGAATTTTAGACATATAAGGCACAAAAGCCTTGGAGAAGCTGCTGACACCCGAGGCTCCTCCAGGCTGGCCCAGGAACTTAGGAGGACTTTTGTATGCCTAGACTTGCTGGTCAGCTGAACATCTTGTCCAAAGCTCCTACTTCAGTTTCTTGCATGCTGTGGTTACAGGTGTGAGCCCCAGTTCCTAACCTTGCAAACATGTGGTCTCTCAAAGCAGCGCCTAATTAGAACCATATGTTAAAGCATCCTTTGGTGCCACCTTATGCCAAGTGGACGGAATTGCACCTACTTGAACTGGCTTCGTTGTACTCTGTTAATAGAAAACATTTTATGTGTGTCACTGTACATTAATCTCTTTTTTCAAATTTAATATGATAAAAGTGACAACTGAATAACATCAAAATGAATGATTCAGTTAAATATGTGCTTGGACAAATATTTGTGAGAAATTCATAAGTTTGTATTAGATTTTGCATCTATTTAAATCATGGGGTGTCCCTAAGACTAGTTTGGAATGAGGCACATGAAAACCACTTTGTGTATGGAACGGTTGGTGGGAGAGTCAGAACAGCATGGATCAACCAAAGGAAGCAGAGTGGTCAACTGCTAGCATCCGTGACAGCCAATACTTAAAGGTCCTGAGCACGTACCAGGCCCCCATTTAATCCTCTCACAACCCTATGAGCTTAGTACAATAACTGTCTCCATTTTCAAGACTGGGACATGGAGGCAGAGAGATTCAGGACTTGCTTAAGGTAACACTGTTAGGTAGCCATGCCAAGGCCTGAATTGTGAACCCATGCACTTGGCTGCAGTGTCTACAGTTAATGGGCATGATTGTCTCTAATATCAAGGCACTAGAGGGATGGCATTTATTTATTGAGCAATTACTCTGTGGAGTAAGTGGTCACATGTTTCATCTTATTTAACCTTCACACTGACTTTATGAGGAACATGTGGTCTCATTTGAGAAGTCAGAAACCTAGTGTTAAGGGAGCTAGCTAACTTGTCCAAGATCATAGAGAATAGTTTAGATCTGCATTACTTCACAGCCCAGTTCTTGCCAGGGAATAGGGGAGAAACAGGGAAAGGAGAGGAGACAAGAGGAGGTGTGTGTGTGTGTGTGTGTGTGTGTGTGTGTGTGTGTGAGAGAGAGAGAGAGAGAGAGAGAGAGAGAGAGAGAGAGAGAGAGAGGACTTTGATAGGTATCTTGGGCTTGTCTGTCCCTGGCCTTCCTTCTACCTTGGCATGTTGACTGCTGCTCAGTGAGAGCCCCAGTTCCTAACTACACAACATAAGACCTCTCAAAGCATGTGACAAGAAGAAAAAATTACTAGTCTTTTACCTGAAATAGTTGGAACCAGAGTGTTGTGGGTTTCATATTCTTTTTTGTAATTTGGACTACTTGCAAATAAGTAATAACATATCTCATTTTTATTTCATATGCACCTCATATATAGTCTGAAGGTAATTTTTAAATAATTTTAAAATTAGGGTGCAAAAATTTAAACAAACATGGATTTTTGCCTTCATGGAAGAGACATACAAATGGATAATATAACATAATTTATCATAAAGATAGTTTACCTATATAGTTTTTTTTCAGGATCTCACTATGAGCACCCTGGCTGCCTTAGAATTTATTATGCTGACTAGGCTGTCATCAAACTTGTGGGAATCCTCTTGACTCTGTTTCATAAGGGCTGGGATTACAGGTATGTGCCACTGTGCTTTGTGTATACAATACTTTTTAAATTGTGGTGTGTGATTGTGTGTGCATGTATGTGCGGGGTGGGGGGGCAGTCTGTGAGGAGGCCAGACAAGGATATTAGAGCCCCTGAAGTTACAGGAAGTTGCCAGTTGCCCGATACGGGTTTTGGAACTGATCTCAGGTCTTGCTCAAGAATAGCAGGTACTCTTAGCTACTGAGACATCTCTCCAACCCAATATTTTTAAAATGTAGTTGTGTTTTTACTGTGAGCTGTTACATGGGCTCTGATGTGAAAATTTCTACTGTGGTGCTAGGTCAAGGCTCAAAAAGTTTCAGATTTTTAAACATCAGATTTTAGATTTTTGGACTAGAGATTCCCAACCTGTATAATAATGATGCAAGTTTTTTAGATCAATGGGACTTTTCTCATCCTAGATGGGTGCATTCCAGATAGTCAAGGGTCACCAAAAATCAACCTGAGACAGTGCTTTCCAAATTTGTTGTCTCTCGTGGATGATTATTAAAAACATGGGAGCAAGCAATGTGGAAGCAGGCTTTAGTAAGCGAAATTAAGAAGAGGGAGTAAGGAGAGAGAAACTCCTGAAAGGGGGAATTTCTCAAGGGAAGAACTTGACAACAATATTGAACTGTCTGTCTGGGGGCTTTTATAAGAACTATGGTTGGGACCAGGTAAGGACTAAGGTAATTTCTGTGATACTGATTAATTCTTGGAACATATTGCAGGCTGAATCAATTATGGGATTATATACATCCTGTGCATTTTCTGGCCCACCAGGGATGTGATTATACACTGTTGATGTATTGTCCATTGAGGACCACCCCAACCCCACCTTGGACGTCTTTGCTAGCTGCTGACCTTGTCTATCTGTTAGCTGTTAGTTAGTTCTGGTGAGTGTTGCTACTGCTGACCTTGGAGATGCTGCTGGCTGCTTATCAAACTGTGCTCTTTGGTCTCACATTTATGTGACTGTGTCACCGTGGAACTGACTCCAACCACAGCTGCCAAGATGCCGCTTTGTTTGTTCCTGGTCACTTTATATCTAATGCCTTGTCCACAGGGTGGTCTGCTTCCTGAAATAGGTGGGGCTTTTTAGGGACTGTATTTACTTACAATTTAGTCTGTAATGATTAGCCACATAAAAAGCAAAAGTACATGGGAGGACATAGTGCCTTGCATGTGTATTCTCTGCACATGCATTATGAAGATCACTAGCTGGCCTGATAGTAACTTTGCTTCCCAGAGCCCCACCTTTCTGCTTATATAGTTGGTTTGGCTGTTTCGTATCCACTGCACGCTCTCTCGTTTATTTCACTCAGTGTTCCCTGCTTCCCCATTTTAACCGTCACCTGCTTTGAATGCCAGCATGGCTTCACCACCACATTTCTGATATCAATTTGATTTGCCACAGGCTCCTTTCCCTTCCTACCTATGGTGAAGGAACTCCTGCCCTGGTAAGACCCTGGCTGACTGGAAAAGGCAGATTGCACCTCCATTCATCCTCACATTTTAAAATTGATTTTGACTATGTTTTAGTGAAACTCTTTCTGTAATGAAATACACGTCTTGGCTTTCACAAGAAAGATGATTTTAAATTTTCTTTGTACTCATGGAAAACCCTTATGTACTTATGCTGAAAGCTGTGATGTCATTTCCCACTGACGAATAGACCCATATTTCCACACTGAGAGCAAAGAGACATATCATAGAAAGAAAATAGAAATGCCTTCCTGTGAGTCAAATACTGAAGGCCTGCTGAACAACAGTGTCCAGTATATTTCACATTTTGAGACTTCTTATTGAAAATAGATTTTTTTCTATACAATAGATTCTGATCATGGTGCCCCTCCCCCACCTCTTCCCAGGTCCCCCTCACTTCCCCCCCCAGATCCTCCTCACTTCCCCCCCAGATCCTCCTCACTTCCCCCCCAGATCCTCCTCACTTCCCCCCCAGATCCTCCTCACTTCCCCCCACAGATCCTCCTTACTTCCCCCCCAGATCCTCCTCACTTCCCCCCACAGATCCTCCTCACTTCCCCCCACAGGTCCCCCTCACTTCCCCCCCAGATCCTCCTCACTTCCTCCCCAGATCCTCCTCACTTCCCTCACAGATCCTCCTCACTTCCCCCCACAGATCCTCCTCACTTCCCCCCCAGATCCTCCTCACTTCCCCCCACAGATCCTCCTCACTTCCCCCCCAGATCCTCCTCACTTCCCCCCCAGATCCTCCTCACTTCCCCCCACAGATCCTCCTCACTTCCCCCCCAGATCCTCCTCACTTCCCCCCACAGATCCTCCTCACTTCCCCCCACAGATCCTCCTCACTTCCCTCACAGATCCTCCTCACTTCCCCAGTCATCCAACTCCTCCTCTTCTTTCTCTCTCACTTTAGAAAAACAAACAGGCAAATAAATGAAAAAACAAACCAGAATTTAAAAAAAAGGAAAAACACAAGAAAACACACACACACACACACACACACACACACACACACACACACACACAGAAATAAAACCCATAAAAACATAATCAGAAACCCTAGCATACAAGCAAAAGACCAGTAAGATAAAAAGAAAACCAAAACAAAGCAATATGAGACAAAAAAAAATTACAAGATGCCACTGGGTTCATTTTGTATTAGCCACTATTGCTAGGCATAGGGCCACCCCTTAAGTGTGGTTTAGATACCTAGTGAGACTGCATTGGAGGAAACGGATTTTTCCTTGGCCAGCTGTTGTCAACTGGAGGCAGTTTCTGAGTTAGGGATAGGAACTTGTGTCTACTTTCCCCTCTCAGTGCTAGAATTCTGTCTGACTTGGACAGGCGCAGGCCCTGTGCGTGCTGACACAGTCTCTGTGAGTTCGTATGTGCATCAGTCCTGTTGTGTCTGGAAGACACCATTACTTCGGTGCCGTACGTCCCCTCTGGCTCCTACAGTCTCTCCGACTACTCTTCCACATAGCTCCCTGAGCCCTGAAGGGAGGGGTTTGATGACGACATCCCATTTAGGACTGGGTGTTCCAAAGCCCCTCATTCTCTGCACATGGTCCAGTTGTGGGTCTCCATATTAGTTCTCATTTACTTCAAGAGGACGGACACTTCTTTGATGATGGCTGACTGAGGTACCCATGTAAGGTACAGCAGAATGTTGTCAGGAGTCATTTTATTGCTATGTTTTTTGTTTTTTTTAGCAGAACAATAGTATTTGGTTTTCCCCTAGATCTGAGGCCAGTCTAGTCTCAGATTCTTGGCCACCTGAGCATTGTGAGGCATGGGTTCTATCTCGTAGAGTAGGTCTTAAATCCAATCAGAGAGTAGTAGGGCCTTCCCATCAGTTTGTGGAGAGCAATCAACAACCTTGGCAATAGCCTGAGATGTTTGGGGGTTTCCGTGGGCCCTTTGGCCAACCACTCAACTGGATGTAACCTATTTCTGACACTGGATGTTTCACTTGGTGGTGAAAATGTCTAGTTGGGACATTGTCCTCCCTGTTGTTTGGTGACTTCTTTAGATTTCTTTCAAATATGTTTATATTTTAAGAAGTTTCTACAATACTAGGTTTTCAAAGGACCCCTCAAATGATCCTTAGTTAGTTATCTCTCCCTTAACCCCCTCTTTCATCTCCCTCCCATTTTCATTCTCCTGCTCCTGCACACACATCCCCACCATGGAGACATTTTTTTTTTTTTAATACCGTCTTTCTCTGTATTTCTGAAATGGTTAGCTAGCAGGATTCTGATGACATAAGTGTAACAATATATGTGAATAAAGTGACTATTTTAATTTCAGAGCTCATTTTGGGATATGTGATATTTAACATTTCATGTACTTAATCTAGGAATTGAAAAATCACTTTCTTTAGAGCATTTAATATGAGAATTTGTATTTCTGAGCATATGCGATAATCACTTTATACATACTCATGTTTCAAGAGTGCCAGAAGCTTCATTCTGAGGACTAGGCTAGTCTGTGGACACTTCTGCTACAGTGGTGAGACTGATCATGTGCCCAGCCACTCCTCACTGGCCACCCTAATTTGTGCCATGACCTGATCTTTTTCCTATTCTGAGAACATATCAGTTGACAGGAAGCCTCAGGAAAACACTGGATGGCAGCAGATATTGAAGACTCGCTGGGGACAAAGAGATCAGAACTGGGGATCTAGGTTGAAAATAGGACATTAATTGTTGCAGGCAGTGGCTGGATCCTGGAGTAGCTTTTTGCTAGGCTGACAGCTCTTTGTGTAGGTCTCTTGCTGCTCAAATGACTGTAACAAACACCAAAACAGACCCTTGGCGGGGGAGGGGGTGGGAGAAGGGCTGGCAGGGCTTGTATCATCATATTTAGGCTGATGGTCTCCTAGACTCATGTGGTCCTCAGGGTTTATTACTGAATCTGGGTTTGCTGTTTCCTCTTTAGATTTGCCACTTAAGCGCTCGCTCTCTCTCTCTCTCTCTCTCTCTCTCTCTCTCTCTCTCTCTCTCTCTCTCTCTCTCCCTCTCTCTCTCTCTCTTATATGATTGAGAGAGAAAGAATTTATTGCAATGCTAGATCATAATCAGAGATGAGATTTCAACAAAGCTTCCAGAGCAGCACAAAACAAATAAATATAAGTGGATGCCAGTCTCTCTACACTGAGAACCTTCTACCACACTGGAGAAAAGTCCTACTAGGTTTACATACTCTTGTTTCTTTTTCTATTATTATTATCATCGTTGCTGTTGTTTTATTAACATGCAAATAATAGTTTTATTATAACATTTCACATGTGCATATCATTGTCCTTGGCTCACATTCACTGTATTTCCCCATTACATTTCCCATCCTTCTTCCCCACTGTTTTCCCCCGCACCCCACACACACATTAAACAGGGCCCTTTCTGGCTTCACACATATATGTGTATATACATATCTGTATATGAGAGAAAATGCATAGTGTCTGTCTTTCTTACCCCCATTACCTTCTTCTGTTCTCTTCTCTCCCCTCCGTTTAGACCGCGTCCTCTCCCCAGACACCCCACATAGTCCTTCTTCTAATGTGTTCATTTTGTTTTGAGACTAGGTTTTATGTAGTCCAGGCTGGCCTTGAATTGAAGGATGGTTTTAAACACCTGGTCCTCCTGCCTCGACTTCCTAAGTTCTGAGATTACAGCATCTGATACCACATCTGGCTTGCTAGAATTTTAAATTGATGGGCATTTGGGCTGATTTCATTTGCTACTGGGAATAGTGTAGCAATACATTTGGATCCATAAGTATCTTTGTCGTATGCTGATATAGAGTTCTGGTGTATACCTAAGAGTGCTATATCTGGATGATGTGGTGGTTCTGTTTTTAACTTTTAAGGACTCTCCACAGTGACCGACATACTGGCTGTACTGGTGTATAGTGCCGCTAGCACTCAGTAAGAGTCCCTTCGTCCCCAACCTAGCCAGGATTTGCTTTCTTTTGTTGTTTGGTTTTGGATGTTGGCCATTTTGCCTGGAGTAAGATAGAATCACAATTAAATTTTTTTCTTTGTGTGATTCACACATTTACTTTCTTAGTAAATTTGTTAATGTTATAGAGTTTTTACACTGCCAACCCATGCCTAATTAGCTGAAGAAAGAAATGATGGACAATTTTCATCCACTCATGGACAGATTCATCCACCCATCATAGAATATTTCAAAATTGGACTCATGTTCATTTTGATAATTTCAAAAGTTAAAATCAGTTGGAATTTAAATTTCTGCAGACTTTCAGCTTTCCAGTATAGTATACCATCTTCACATTTGTCTCAGTTCACTTCTCAAAAACAACCTCAAATGAAATTTTGTGGGAAAAATGCATATTATCAAGGGAAGAATGTGGTAGCACAGGCCACTCAGATGAGCATGGCCCCAGCAGCAGTATGGCCCTCGGACACCAAAATGGCCACAGGTGGCAGGCCAGACCCCAGGCATCCTTGTGGTCTTTAGTGGCAATGTGGGTCATGGACATCTACACAGACCCTAGTTGTGGTAGGACCACAGACCTAGACATGGTCCTCAGCAGAGCCTGGACCCGACATCACCCTGGTCCGTGATGTCAAGCAGGCCACCCACATCAGCCTGTTTCTCACCACCTTCGCTTCTTCAGTTCTGCCTCTTTCTACAGCACATGAACCGCTCTGCTTCTCCTCCTCTCCCAGTTCTCCAGCATGGATTTGCTCATCATAATGGCACCTGTGAATGCCTTCAGCCATCCTGGACTATAAGGACCCAGGCTGGCTTATGGGTGTCTTTCGCCTGCTTGACCAAAGGGCTTACTCTAAATCAAAGGAAGGAAAGCTTTAATGTGTAACACAGAGAAAACAGCATTTAAATAAAAAGTATCTAAAGAAACAAGACTATACCCTACCCCTTTTTTCATTTGATAATTCCAAGTTTGTTTGGATTTGATTTGTAGTTATTTCAGGCTTACAATAAAGCTTAAGTATAAATCATGGCCCTACACAGATTATCCAAAAACACCAACTTTTTTGGCAGTGGCTTCTTCTAGGAATTCTAATGTGTCACAGTCTATTACAGAGTATTCTTAGGGTGTGACACAGGGCAAGTTAATGAAGGTCACTTAAATTTTCATCTTTTACTGAAGTCAGAACCCAGATGCTAACTTTCTGCAGGACTTCAAACAATCAATGAAGTTTTCATCTGCATTTCTCTGATGGCTAAGAATGCTGAAAATTATATGTGTGTGTTTATGTATGTATATATGTATATGATGTATATGTACATATATGCCACTAATATTTCTTCCCCTGAGAACTGTTTAATTCATGTGCCCATATCCTGATTGTATAACTTGTGTTGTAGTTGTGTTTCTTCTTTTAGTTATGTATATTAGATATTAATCCTCTGTTACATGCATTGACAAAGATTTTCTATTCTGTAGCTGTCTTTTGCTGGTTACTTTCTTTGCACACTGTGGCCTTTGCAGGGCTGACCTCATCTCTGCTACCCTTCTCTCACTCAGTCTACTCCAGGTGCCAAGTCTATTCCTGCTTCAGGCCTTCTGAACATTCCTCACCCACCTCAGAGGATCTCTTGACAGGATTTTCTTTAGCTCATCCCTTTAATCTATGCAGATTTGTAAATCTGTTTATCATTTCCTTTTCTATTTGGAATGAGAAGTACCTGTTAGGAGGAGATCATGGCTGCATCTCCAAGCTAGTTCATAGGCAGCTGAGGAACCCCAGTGGCAGAGCTGAGGGTAATTTCTCTGTGGCATTGTGTATTTCTGTCTTAGTTAAGGTTTCTAGTGCTGTGATAAAACACCATTACCCAAAGCATCTTGGAGAGGAAAGGGTTTATTTCAAGGATTATTTCTTATAGTCCATCATCTAGGGAAGTCAGAGAAGACACTCAAAGCAATAACTTAGAGGCAGAAGCCAATGCAGAGGCCATGGAGAAATGCTATTTACTGCTTGATGACATGGCTTGCTCAGCCTGCTTTCTTATATGATCCAGGACCAGCAGCCTAGGGGTTGGCATCACCCACAATGGTATCAATCACTAATCAAGAAAATGCCCCACAAGCTCTCCCACAGGTCAGTCTGGTGGGGTCATTTTTTCAATTGATGTTCTCTCTTTCCAAATGACTCTAGCCTTTGTTAAGTTGACATAAAACCTGTTCAACACACATTGCAACTAAAGAGGGGGAATGAAACGTTAATTTTTCTAAAAAGCAACAAAGAGTAAACATAGTGAGGAATTACTGGGCTGAGACCTAATAGAGGATGGGAATCAGGGTGTGGACATTTGCCTGATTGCCTTTGCTGGGGATGTGGAGGAAACTGTGATGACTCTGAGGTAGAGTTATCAGACTAGAAGCTAAGTCGTATGAAAGACATGTGTCCCTAAAAGTAACATACCCCGCCTTGTGCTTTTTGGACTAGGATAAAAATGAAATGGAAGTAAACCTGTTCTGGAGACGTCTACACTTTTCTGATCACATGGCATCCAACATGAGGTGCTCTGCACTAGCACCTCCAGGTTCCTCAAGAGAAGCAAATACACTCAAGAGCATTCTAGGTTTGAGGCCAGCCTGGGCTACATATATGGACAGCACAAACTGGACCTGATGGGTTTTAATAAGAGGAGGGAACAAAGTTGGGTGGATAGGGAAGGAGGGTGGTGGATCTGGGAGGAGTCAGGAGAGGATAGGTTAATATGATCAAAACATATGCATGAAATTCTCAAATAACTAATGACGCATGCAAATGAAAAATAGATGCGTTAATGTCTAGGGGATAGAGAAGCAAATAAAGGTAACATCTGGAAGAGTATAACTATTTCTTTTAAATTAGTCCTACAGATAGTCCTTAAGCTAATATTAGGCTATAAATTAGCAATCCATTTTGTAAGTTCTTGGGTAATCATTAATAGAAAATGCAAAAGTACATCTTTCAAATGAACAGGGAAAGTACCATTAACATGACAAAACCAAAACTAATCAATACTGTGGTGGTTTGGACGAGAATGTTCCCCTTAGCTCCTGATGTTTGAATATTTGGTCCCCAGCTGGTGGTGCTGTTTGGGTAGGTTTAGGAGGTGTGGTCTGGTGGGAGGAAGTGTGCTACTGAGGGAAAACTTCAGGGTTTCAAACCTCACACCATTCTGCATTTACTCTCTTTGCTTCATGCTTGCAGTTCAAGCATGTGAACTCCCAGCTTCCTCCACCTGTTGCCATGCCTACTGCTTGCTGCCATGTTCCTGCCACGATGGACTCTTACACTCTGGAACCACAGCCCAAATAAATCTTTTATTTTATAAGTCACTTTGGTCATGGTGTTTTATCACAGTAATAGAAAAGTAACTAATACAATGCTACACCAGAAAGCAGGAAAGAAAGAAAAAAAAAAGGGATATTGATCTATCAAAAAATAGAAAGTATATGGTAAAAGGGTTATAACTCCAAAAAAATTACAGAAACTACATTAACTGTAAGCAGAATATATGCTCCAGATATGGCAGATCTATATTCATATGCTCTTAATAGGATGACATCAATATGAAACCAGAAAGAACCACAGGCAGAAACAAATTTGCCAAAAGGGAAGATTCAGCACATAGTTTTCACTCACTGATAAAGCAAGATGATAATGAAGGAAATATAGATATAATTTGACCCAACAGTCTTAGCTAGGGAGCTATTTGAATACAATGAAACTGATTAATTTCTGATGAGCCTTATCAAGAAAAAGAAAAATGGAACAAATAACCAATATTGGTAAAGAAAAACTGTCAGCAATGCAAGCATTAAAAGTAAGAATAGTGTTGGGGTGGTTTGAATAAGAACAGCCACCTTAGGCTCACATATTTGAATGCTTAGTCATCAGGGAGTGGCACTATTTGAGAGGAATTAGGAGGCACGGGCTTGTTGGACTTATGTGGCCCTGTTGGAGGAAGTGTGTCACTGAGGGTGGGCTCTGAGGTTTCAGAAGCCCAAGCCAGGCCCAGTGTCACTCTCCCTTCCTGCTGCTTTGGATCTCAGTGTAGAACTCTCAACTAACATGTCTGCTTGTGTGGCACCATGCTCCCCACCATGATGATAATGGACTAAACCTCTGAAACTGTAAGCAAGCCCCAGTTAAGTATTTTCCTTTATAAGAGTTGCTGTGGTCATACTATCTCTTCACAGCTATAGAACACTAAAACAAGTGTGGATAACTGTATCCTAAGAAATCTGAAACTTCAGCTCAAATATTCAGATTTCTAGAAAGACAGCAGACTTACTGGAGCTGAGATAACTCGCCAACTTACCAAAGCTGACACAATAAAAATCTGAATAATTCTATAACTATTGAAGGAGTGAAATCCCTAAGTTAAAGCTCTTCCTGTGAAGAGCATAGTAAGCCTGACTGGCTTGGTTGGAGAGCTTCCCTGAAGGGCCAGAACACATACCATAGTACTTCTTTTCTATATATTTGGCAAATTTTACCCTCAGACCATTCCAGAAGCCACTGAACCCAAACACACGATCAGGTTATTACAATGATTCTATTTCTTGGTACCAATGGTCCGTTTGAGCTTTCATCCACACTGAAAGAACACTGGTGAAAACTAACCAGGAGGGGAAAGGTTTACCTTGTCTCCTGGTTCTGGAGTCTCAGACCATGGTCCATAGGAGGTGAAGAGCAAGCATGAATTCCGTATCACCATCCATTGAGGACATATCCCCAGTACCTACTTTCCTTCCATTAGGTCTCACCACCTAAATATTCATGTTTCTCTGCCCACAATCATTTGTTTTGCTGTTTGGTGCTAGGGTTTGAACATGGAATCTAGTGCTTGCTAAGCACATGCTCTATCACAGAGCTATAGCTCCAAGGTTTGTTAAAGGAACAGAACTGACAGAATGATTATATTACATATCACAACCCACCAGTGACAGTTGCTGAGGAGTTGAAGTTGAATTTGAGGTTCAGCAGAACCAGGAGACTCAAGGCTGTGCTGTTCAAGGGTCCCTTTACTGACATCTTGTGAGGCTTTTATTTCAGATAGCTCAGAGTTCCAAGCAGGGACAGAGAAACAATGAAAAATATACAGAATATTTCCCATCATTAGATGTGCTCAGGACAGCGAAGGTCTCGTGGCAGAATGGGGGCTGTTTTTATAATGTCCTTGAGTGCACTAAGACACATGGCTGAAGCAGGGAAGGTGGGGCCAACTTGCCTGGGACATTCTGGGCAGGCAGGAGATGGTTAACTAAGAAAACCCACAACAGATGCCATAATTAACTGACAAAAGCTGTAAAGAAGATCAAATTCCGGAAATGAAGGACAAAGTCCAGACAATAATGCAAACAGACATGTATAAGGGAAAGATTTAAAGAGCAGGACTATTTCTAAGTCTGGGATACATTCAAGAGACCAAATCTGAGAATTCCTGCAGTAGAAGAAGGAGCCCAGGTAAAATCAAATAGACTAGACTGATTATGTAATAAAATTATAGCAGAAAAATGTTTCAAATTTACAGAAAGAAATGACATCCAAACACAAGAAGGATGCTCCCACCCCTCAGCAGCCTTCCCCTTCACCTCTCTCTCAACAAAAACAAAAACAACAAAAAATGAATTTAAAGTGAATCAAACACCGTAATTTAAAACTTGAATCACTGAAACTTCTAGAAGAAGACATAGGAGATACCTCTCAAGATTCTGGGGGAGTTAGGAACTCTTTGAATAGAACGCTAAACAGCACAAGGAATAGGCCCAGGATTAGTAGAGGGGATTACATAGAAATACAAGCTTTGGGTACAGCAGAGGAAACTCGCAGCTGGGAACACAGACAACCTACAGAGTGGGAGGGAATCTGTACTAGCTACACTTCAGACAAGGGGCTAATACAAAGAATTGCAGAAATTAAATATTAAGGAGATACAACTGCCAATCCACAAATGGGCAGATGAACTGAATAGACAGTTAAAAATGGCCAATAACTATTTTAAAATGCTCAATATTCCTAGCCAACAAGGAAATGCAAATTAATATTGATATACCACCTCACCCCAGTCAGAATGCTGGGGAGAATGTAGAGAGGAATCCCTATTTACTGTTTTGGAGTGCAAATTAATACAGATATTGTAGAAATAAGTTTGGAGATTTTTCAAAAACTTAAAATTAGAACTGCCATATGACCCAGGTATTTCACTCCCAGGTTACCAGAAAACTCTATACCATACTATAAAGATATTTGTGCTTTATTAACTAGAGCAAAGAACTGGAATCCACCTTGATGCCCATCAACAGATGAGTGGATAATGAAATTTATATATATATATATATATATATATATATATATATATATGAACTGCAATAATATTCAGCTCTAAAGAAAAATGCAGTCACAAAATTTGCAGGAAATGGATGGACTTGGAATGTTAATATTAAGTAATATCACATAATCTCAGAGAGAAAAAAACTGTATCTTTTCACTCTTATGCAGGATCTAGTCACTAATATGTATATACATGCAAATAATGTACATGTGGATACAGTATAACATGAAGAAAAGAGACCAAGAAAGGCTAAATATTAGAGCATATGGAAGGACCGAATGCAGGGAATGGACCCAAGGTATGAGGGAGGCTGTAAAGCTAATGATTTTTCTAGTTCTGTGTCATGAATATTTCATTTTTGGTGGTGGGTAAGTACATAAAAATATATTTGACAATAAAAGTGTAAAATCCAATGTGAAGTTCTACAATTTGGAAAATACCTATTCTCTTGTATGGAAGATCATGGAGGTGTATAGACAATGTCTGGTTAATTTCAGTGTGTGATATTTCTTTGTTTCAAAGTTTCTTTTAAATAATAAACTTAATTACAAATACAATAACATCAATCCTCTGCAAATCACTGTAGAGACTTACTGTAATATTAGTTACTGGTGTGTGTGTGTGTGTGTGTGTGTGTGTGTGTGTGTGTGTGTGTGTGTGTGTGTGTATGTGTGTGTGTGTGTGTGTATAAGGTCAGGGATTGCCAAGATGCTAGATCAGGAAGCACAATGGGAGAAAACTTGTTCTACCTGATCCTAAGATGTGGCAGCATCTATGATTATGGAGCATCAGTTTGGTTCAAGGGTAGATGGAGAGGCAAGTGAGCGTAACTAGAAGACCCATGTACATGCTGAGTTGATTGAACTGATGAAACAGTGAAGAAAAACAGGGACATTCTGTGTTTTTTTTTTTTAATAAAAGGTGTAAAGACAGGTGAGACATAAAGGAAAGATTAGGATGAGGGAGAAAGTGGAAAAAAAGCAAATTGACATAATTCATACCGTGGTGTAGATTTTAGATGGGACATATATCTCAATGTCAAATGCAGACGAGGAAGCCTTTTAAAAAAGATTTTTTTCTTCTGGATATTCTTTTTCTTCTCTTTTGATGATTTAATGTCTTCAGGAACCTATTGCTTCTTTAAGAATCTGTATTTTTTTCTTTTATTTAAAGGTATCTTCCACTAGTCAATGGGCCAGCCTGGTCTATATATTGAGTTCTAGGTAAGCTGGCACTACGCAACAAGAGCCTGCTTTATGTTTCATTCCATATAATTTGTAGTGACAGTGATGTATCAAATGTATATATAAAGAATTTATTTGCATCCTTGAATAATTTTCAAATAAATATATTCACATTTTAGGGAAAGATTTTTGCTAGATCAGGCCATTGTGATTGTTTAGAAGCATTGAAGGACAGTCATCTAGCCCTGAGTGTCATGGTTCTAGTCTCCCTGGCTGGAGTGGGGAACTCAGGGACAAAAGAAGCATTCCTAGCCTTAACAGAGCAAGTGTGCTAAGCACAATACTTAAACAATTTTATTTTAAATTTCATATATGTGTACTATGTTTACTTCATTCCCCCCTCTCTTCCTTCCTTCAACTCCTCTTATGCTCTACTCCCGCTCCCTCTCAAATTCATGGCTTCTTTGTCCTTAATTATGATTGTTAGATACATACACACACACACACACACACACACACACACACACACACACACACACACACATATATATATATATATATATATATATATATCTACATATATAAATACAATCTGTGGAGTTCAATTAGTGTTGCTTGGAAGTATATGTTTTTAGAGTTGACCATTTGGTATAGGATCACCAAGTAGAGAATGCTGTGGAATAATGCTTTTGCACACTGGTTTAATAAAATGCTGATTGGCTAGTAGCCAGGCAGGAAATATAGGCAGGATAAACAGACAAGGAGAATTCTGGGAAGAGGAAGGCTAAGTGAGGAGATGCCAGCTCACCATCTAGGGAGCAGCATGTAATGGCACACAGGTAAAGCCACAGAACACATGGAGACATAGAGATTAACAGAAATGGACTGAGTTTAAGTGTAAGAGCTAGTCAATAGTAAACCTGAGCTAATGACTGAGCAGTTTTAATTAATATAAGCCTCTGTGTGTTTACTTGGGTCTGAGAGGTTGTGGACTGGGCGGGACATAGGAAAACTTCTGACTACAAGAGACTCATTCTTTGTTTTCTGAGAAAATTTTCTTGGCCTTTAGCATAAAATTTATTTTCCAGGAAGAATGGTCCCATCATACTTCTGCTGGAACCAGCACATGGACTCCTCTTTGCTGACTCTAGGTTTGGCCTCAGTGCAGCCTGTCCTGCACTTCTTGTGCAGTGCTGAAACCTGCCCTACAGCACCACATTAAAGTCCAGGCCATAAATCCCAATTCTTGGGTCATATTTGATGCCTAGATCAATGTGAATCAAATATTGAATTCCCAAACCAAAGTTTCCAGTATCTGAGAAGTTATTTTTCCATAACTCATATTCCCTTACCTTCAGGCCTTTCTTCAAAATGTCTTCTGCCTTGGCTCCACAGACTGTGCAGTGAACAGCAGTCTGTTCATTACTCCTGATACCAAAGGACCTGATGTTGATCTTGTGCCATGATGGAGAACAGGAAGAGTGAGACTCATTCCCGAGGAAGACTGATTCTCCCTCTCTCAGCAGTTATAAATTGCCTATAGCTCTTCGACTAGGGTGGACCTTGTGAAGTTCCCCCATCTATATTTGTATATGAGCTGGTGGTGTTACTGTGTGGTCTTGTTTAGGCAACCATATTGCTTAGATTTCCTGGGTATAGCTCTTCTTTCTTATGTAGAAGATAACAGTCTCATAGCAGACATCCTGGTCTATTGGCTCTTACTATCTTTTTGCTCTTTCTTCTGTGATGTTTCCTGAGCCTTGGGTATAGAGGTTGGATTGTAGATGTTATCAAGTGGGTCTGGGCATCCCATCATCAGTTGTTTTCTGTATTTTCATCAGTTGTGGATTTCTGTAGTAGTGCCAAGACTGTTAGACTATTACACCCAACACTAATAAACCTAAGTCATTTGGAGGAACCCAGAAAATTGTGAGTAAATCTCAGGTATTGGACATTGAATTATTTACATGGTTGGAGTTTGGTTTTGCTTAGTTCAGATTGTGGCTATGCTCTTGTTTTTCCCTCTTGAAGTAAGAAAGTATTTATTTATTTTTTTAATTTTTCAGAAGCCCTCAGTTGAGAGACTTGAATTTTAAAATACTTTGGATTTTAAAAGAAATTGGCTATTTTAAAGAGACTGAACTTTAAATGTGTGTGAATTTGTAAAGAGCAGGATTTTTAAAATTATTTATTTTTTTACAACTTATTTATTTATTTATTTATTTGGAGTAAAACCAAAACTTATTCTAAGCCACAGTCATCCTAGGGTCCTCCCTGCCATATAGCCTCCCTGGTTCTGTGAGTTGCAGTCTGATTGTTCTTTGCTTTATATCTAGAATCTACTTATGAGTGAGTACATACCATGTTTGTCCTTCTGGGTTTGGGTTACCTCACTCAGGAAGATATTTTCTAGTTCCATCCATTTGCTGCAAATTTCATGATGTCATTGTTTTTCTCTGCTGAGTAGTACTCCATTGTGTATATGTACCACATTTTCTTAATCCATTCTTCAGTTGGCGGGCATCTAGGTTGTTTCCAGGTTCTGATTATTACAAATAGTGTTGCTATGAACATAGTTGAGCATGTTTCTTTGTGGTATGATTGAGCATTCTTTGGGTATATGCTCAAGAGTGGTATGGCTAGGTCTTGAGGTAGATCGATTCCCAATTTTCTGAGAAATCGCCATACTGATTTCCACAGTGGTTGTACAAGTTTGCATTCCCACCAACAGTGGAGGAGTGTTTCCTTTGCTCCAGAGTGTTCCCTTTGCTCCGCATCCTCTCCAACATTGACTGTCATTAGTGTTTTTGCTCATTGCCATTCTGACAGGTGTAAGGTGGTATCTAAGAGTCGTTTTGATTTGCATTTCTCTGATGACTAAGGATGTTGAACATTTCTTTAAATGTCTTTCAGCTATTTGTGATTCTTCCGGGATAGCTAAAAGAATCCTGTATAATAAAACAACCTCTGGAAGCATCACCTTCCCTGACCTAAAGCTCTACTATAAAGCTATAGTAATAAAAACAGCTTGGTTCTGGTATAAAAACAGACATATAAACCAATGGAATTGAATTGAAGACCCTGACATTAATCCATGCACATATGAACACCTGATATTTGACAAAGAAGCCAAAACTATACAATGGAAAAAAGAAAGTATCTTCAACAAATGGTGCTGGCATAACTGGATGTCTATATGTAAAAGATTACAAATAGATCCATATCTGTCACCATGCACAAAACTCAAGTCCAAGTGGATCAAAGACCTCAACATAAATCCAGTTACACTAAACTTAATAGAAGACAAAGTAGGAAGTACACTTGAATGCATTGGCACAGGAAATCATTTCCTAAATATAACACCAGCAGCACAAACACTGAGCACAACAATTGATAAATGGGACCTCTTGAAACTGAGAAGCTTTTGTAGGGCAAAAGACACAGTCAATAAGACCAAAAGACAGCCTACAGAATGGGAAAAGACCTTTACCAACCCTACATCTGACAGAGGACTGATCTCCAAAGTATATAAAGAACTCAAGAAACTAGACATCAAAATACTGAACAATCCAATTAAAAAATTGGCTAAAGAGCTAAACAGAGAATTCTCAAATTATTTATATTTTTAATGTGAGATCTTGGGGATGAATGAGAAAGGAAAGGTTGTGGTTTAACAATGATGTGTTTGTGTCAAGTTGACAAGGGGTCAATTGTGCTGGACAGTTTTATGTCAACATGACACAAATGAAAGTCATCTGAAAGGAGGAAACCTCAGTTGAGAAAAATGCCTCCACAAGATTGGGTTCTGTAAGGCATTTTCCTAATTAGTGATTGATAGGGGAGGGCCCAGCCCATTTTTGGTGGGGGCCTAGCCCATTGTGGGTAGGGGCTCAGCCCATTGTGGGTGGGGCCAGCCCTGTACTGGTTGTCCTGGGTCCTATAAGAAATTAGGCTGAGCAAACCACGAGGAGTAAACCAGTAAGCACCCCTCAATGGCCTCTGCATCAGCTCCTGCATCCAGGTTCCTGCCCTGCCTCACTGTCCTGACTTCCTTCTACAATGGACCATAATGTGGAAGTATAAACCAAATAAACCCTTTCCTGCCCAACTTGCTTTTGGTCATAGTATGTCATCACAGCAATGGTAACCCTAGCTAAGACAAGTTGGTACCAGGAGTGGGATATTGCTGTGACAGACCTGACCATGTTGCTTTGGGGGGGATTGTGGAAGGACTTTGTCACTTTGGGCTAGAAAGGCCATGGAGTGTTATGAGCTCAGTGAGCTTTTCTGTAGGAGCTTAGAAGATAAGAATGTTCAGAGAGGTGAAGATGATGGAGGCCTAGCTTGTAAAGTTTTGGAAAGAAACAAAGACTCTACTGGGATTTTTCCATGAAGAATCTGTAGTTTTAGTTAGCTAGGGCTGAAGAATCATCTTTGATTAAAAAGAACTACTATTAACTAAAACTACTAAAGTGAAACCTTTGCTTTACTGGGACACTTGATGCTGATCAGCTGGAGCTGAGAAATCAGTGATGATTAAGAAGAGACCAGCATCGTTGAGGTGAAATATTCTGGGAAGTGTTTCCTGAGAGCACAGAGAAGTTGTGTTCCAGAGTTGGCCAAGGTTGTACCTTACCCTGGCAGCTGAACTTGGTAGTGTAAGAGTCACCCACGTGGTAGTGGTTTTGAAGGCATGAAGGAGTCATGAAGAGCAGCTGAGGCTTGGCACTGAGAGACCAGGAGAGGCCATTGGTGAAGGTGCAGCCTCAGTGGCAATTAAAGGCCAAGGACTGAAGAGGTCATGTAGAGAAGTTGAGGACTGGTACCATGAAGAGCTATGAGAAGCTATTGGTGAAAGTGCAACCCAGTTGCTGCAGAAGACCCCAGTGTTTTGGAGATGCCAGTACAATGGGATGACCACCAAGAACAGCAGCAGCTGTGTAGTCAGCCTGAACCTAGAAGACAAGTTGTGTGTGTTGCAGAGGGAACAGCCAGAGAAGTGACCCAAGCCCTTTGGAGGGACCCAGCAGTGAGTGAATCCCAGACATTGAAAACTGAATTATTTATACTGTTATTTAGTCTCTATCTGCTGCAGAAAAAAGTCCTTTTGATGAGGGGTGAGAACTACGCTTATCTGCAGGTATAAAGATTAGCATTAAGAAAGCAGTTAGAGATTACACTGGTTTGGGAAGTGGCAGTAGTATGTTCTCCTCCAGGTCCCAGAGCTGTACCAGTCATGGGTAACTGACAGGCTTACAGTACCATGCATGAATTCCTTCTGTTGAGTGGGCCTTAGCTCCAATTAAAGTGTCCTTTGTTACAGCCAGTATAAGCACTACTGTTGCGCTAGTGGGGCTAGCTTGCCCTGCTGCTCATCGTGGTTCATAGGCATTGGACATTGTGTGTTCATTGTGTGCTCACAGCTTTACAGAACAATTGCTTTCTCCTTTGCAAGCATGCGTCGAATACCCAGTACTATGAAATTAGTCCTCAAGGAAGTTTCCAGGTCAGATCTGGCTAGATTCTTCCAAGTCTGTGTCTGAAGTGCATGGTGTTTTCAGCAATAGGGACTTATAATCAATGTCTGGGAGGCAACCAAGGATGATAGCAATGGCCTGTACTTATTTATTTATTTATTTAGTCTCTTGGTCTCTCCTAAACAACAATGAAAAAGAAGGTTTCTAATACCCTTTTTAGGTAGCCTATCACTCTTGGAGGGGGCATTATCACCCCAAGTGGCACAACTCTATTTAAACTACTCATACACACATATGCACATACAATTATACATATATATGAATGTATGTACATACATATATATATATATATAGCTATATAATTTTAGGTAAACATAAAATCATATGATTCCTTATGGCTCTTTCAAACATTTTTATTGTGATTTATTCCCCCTCCTTCCCTTTCCCTGTGTGCTGCCCTCCTTCCTCACTCTCCAGTTGGAGTCCCCACCCCACTTTCCCCTTCATTGCATCTGGGATGCAGGCTTCAAGCTGTTCTTCTGATGTTCAAAATCTAAAACTGAATGAAAGGATTAAATCACAACTAATGACAACATAGACTGTGAACCTCCGTTTCAAATCACCTTTGGTTATAAGTTTTATAGAAGACATCCCGTCAATGCTGGTGGTCTTTTCTTTTTCTGTTTTAGATGGGATCTCACTGTGTAGCTGTAATTGGCCTGGAATTCATTATTTAGGCCAGGTTGGCCTCAAACTCGGAGATTTGCCTGCCACTGCCTCCTAAGTGCTGGGATTGAAGGCATGTGCCACGACATCTGGCCCATATTTGGTCTTTTTTTTTCCTTCCCAATATTGATTTTTCTCCTTAGTTTTTTCAAGGCCTGTGCTTTTCTTTGGGCTTCAGAACAAAAACACAGGCGCTTTGATGTTCCCTGAGGTCAGGAGGGGTGTGGGCATGGCATTGTGGGAGAGAAGAAAATAGTACTCACCTCTGCATGGTTCTTGCTGAAGCTCAGCTCCAGAGTCCAAACAGAAATAATGAGGACAGAAATAATGGATTAAATGATTTGGCAGCAGATTTATTTGTGCTGCCATAAATGGCTGGCTATGGCTGTATATGTAGATTTTTGAGTCAACTTTCCAAGCATGCATAGTAATCCCATTATGATAACAGGATTTGTGCACACACCTCCCAGTGCGGCACGAGTGGCCACCCTTTCAGTGTCGCTGTGCAATGCAATTTGTGTGCAGATGAAAAGTTTACAGAACATGGGCTGGTGTCACAAAGCCCAACAAAGCTGACCTGCTGTGTGGCGAGCCTTCTGAATCCAAGCCCCGTTGCTCCTACGGGCTCCTTCCTTATTGATTTCTATCCGTGGCCAAGTGGGCTTTGTGAAGTTAGCAAAATGAGCTAATCAAGTGGGCACAGCAGAGATCCATCTGAATTTCTAGGAGGTTCTTAGACATGCCAACCACAAATTATAGTTGATGACTGGATCGGGCAAGTGGTAGCAGAGTATAAAGGGCAAGGAGGTTAGGTAATCTGGGTTTTTATTATTTTAAAGGAACACCTTAGAAAGAGGTAAAGCCAAAATGAGAGGTCTGCAACATTTATGTTTGAGAGGTTACAGCATCCATGAGGGTTTAGAAATAAATTACAAAAAATTTTTTTGAGGTCCTAGGAATCCAACTCAGTTCATTGCACATGGTAGATAAGTGCTCTCAACATAAGACTCTTTTGTTTACCTTTTGTGTGACATTGTACCCAGGGAGGTATAGACAAACATCTACTCACCCCATACAGGAAACTGACCACAGAACTAAGTAATGATACCACCTAAGTTCGAGTTGGCCAACAAATGAGTTACTGGGGTTATAGAGGAGCATAGGTAAGGGGTCACTTACAGGAGCATGGGGGACTCAAGGGAGCTATGTTAGTGAAGGCTCATCCATGGGTGACATGGTGACAGCTCTGGAGAGCTGTAACCTGGAGCTTTGTACAGCTTACCAGTCTCTCCACAGCTTTGAGAATCTCTTCTCCAAAGCAGCTCTCCCTATACATGCAGACTTGGGGAAGGAGAGCCCTGGTGAATCCAAGAATTTCCAAGACTGGTGAGGCATTTGCTTCCTGATTCCTAACAGCCTTGCTTCAGAATGGAATGTTCTAGTTGGGAAGAAACTGTTCCACAGTATCACCCATGATCTACCCACCCTCCTTTTTGATAGAGGGCATAATAACTGGCACAAATCTTCATATAAGCATATAAAAAATGATGGTTGCTACCCATAGGAGTGGATGTGAAATTACAGAAGAATACAGTGCTTGACAGCTTGCAAGTAAAGAAACACAGATTAATGTTCTTATTTTCTAGAAAAATTAATAAATTCACACTGGGCAGTAGTAGCACATGCTTTTAATTCCAGCACTCAGAAGGCAGAGATTGGTGGATCTCTGAGTTCAAGGCTAGTCTGATCTACAGAGTGAGTTCCATGACAGCGGGATCTGCATAGAAAAATCCTGTCTCGAAAACCAAAAAAAAAGAAAAGAAAAGAAAAATTTTCACATATATTGTTATGTAAACATCCTGATTTGTCTCAAATAGCCAATCAAGAAGGGGAAATTATTTTAACTGAATGGTTTATGCCAACAAAAATGCCTTACTAAAATGTATTATTTGTGATTTAAAGAACAACAATAATTCAAAGTATAATATGTCAAGAAACCATTGTAGTGTAAACAGAATAGCTGGAGAAATATTCCAAATGAACTATAAATTATGTTCTAGGGACTCTGTGGGTATCTGATGGGAAGATAGGTTATTCTCAGTGAAGCCATTTGGATAAGAGTAACCCCATAGGCTCATATAGTTGAATACTCAGTCATCATGGAGTGACACTACTTGAGAAGGATTAGGAGGTGGGCTTTGAAGTTTCAAACCCCAAGCCAGGCCCAGTGTCTCTCTTTCCTGCTGCCTGTTGATCTGGATGTAGAACTCTCAGCTATTTCTCTAGCACCATATCTGCCTGCATGCTGCCATGTTTCCCACCATGATGATAATGGACTAAACTTAGAAACAGTAAGCCAGCACCAATTAAATGCTTTTTTTTTTATAATAGTTGCCATAGTCATGGTGTCTCTTCACAGCAATAGAACACTAACTAAGACACTCAGTCTCTTTCTATGTTTTTCAGTTTGTCTACTTTTAAAAAAACAAACAAAATGAAAACCTCATGGGGAAATGAAATGTTTTGAATCTGAAAACCTGCTAGTGACAGCTGCTGTCTGCACAGTGCTGACTATGATGATCTGTGACCTCAGGACATTTGCTTAGTTCTTTGATTTTTCTCAACAATGTTTTATACTTTTGAGTGTTAAGCTTTTCCATGCTATATTGGATTTATCTCTGAATACTTCATATTGTTGATGGTATTATAAATAATTGCATTTATTTATTTTTATGTGCTTTTAGCACTAGATTTATAAGACTATGTCCTAATACAGGTGCTATAGTCTGATGATACATGAAAAACATTTGTCCTTTTAAGGGTCATAGTTCCTCAGGCTTTTCTACAGCTCATCTGCTTCCAGATACTAGTATGCTTACATTGGTTGCTATGTAGGATTTCCCACATGGCCAAATGAAGCTTAGGGAATTTGGTACTAATGGCTTCTCATGTCTCAATAACCAGAAAACACTGTAAAGAATTCTTTAAAACTTCAATTTCCTTTTTATTTATTTATTTATTTATTTATTTATTTATTTATTTATTTATGTGTGTTTTTGTTTCTGTGTGTGCACACACATGAGCCATAGGTCAGAGGTCAGAGGACAGATTTTAGGAACTGGTTCTCTCTCCTTCCACCATGTGGTTCCTGGTATTATACTAAGATTGTTGAATTTGGAAGCAAGCACATTATAATCACTGAGCTGTCTCACTGGCCCATTAAACTTCAATTTCCAATTGCTCAATAATACGTAGAATTATACCCAATGTTTAAAAATATTGGTTTCAAAGTCTGCACCCTTGCTAAATTCATGGTCCTTACTCTTCTTATTTTTTTGTATAGATTCTTTAGAATTTTCTGCACAGAAATTTACATCTTCTAAAAATAAAGACAGGTTTATTTCTTAATTCCAATAAGTAAGTCTTTTCTTTCTCCTTCTCATTTCTTCATTCTCTTGGATCTGTAGTGTGATATATAGGATGACTACAGAGCGAGTTCATATCCTTGTCTTCCTTTTGATCTTGGGAATCAAGCATTATGGGGTTTTTTTTTGTTTGTTTTTGTTTTTTTACAATTAAGTATGATACTAATTGTAAGTTTGTTGTTGTTTTTTTAGAAGTACCTTATCGGCTTCTGATTTGTGGCACTGGGAAAGAAACAAAATAGGTCCAAGGTAAGCAAAGTAAGAAAGAAAAATTAAGAGCAGAAATTAGTAAGATAAGAAACAATATAGAAAATCAATAAAACCAAAAGCTGAGTAATTGGAAGAGAACTGCAATCTAAAAGTGATCAGGAAGAGAGAGAAGATATCAATAGCCAAAGTTAGGTATGAAAAGAGGACATTCTATCATTACTGCAGACACCAAAAGAATAACAAATGTAGTCAGTACATATAATTTTAGGTGCATAAACTTGGAAATCTCATAAATTAGGTGTGTTTCTTGAGATACAATTATTCAAACTTATCAAAGAAGAAAACAACTTAAATATCATCTATCTTTCATCTATCTATCTATCTATCTATCTATCTATCTATCTATCTATCTACCTATCTATCTAATCTATCTATCATCTGTCTATCTATCATCTGTTTATATATCGTATTTGTAGTAAAAACCTTCCACATAGAATCTTCATTTGTTCTTATGACATTGTTAAGTTGTAGTTTATAAAGAACTTGTTAATGTTATCCAAATTTTCAAATGATTAAAATGTTATTTTATTGTTGTTATTATGTGTAGATATACTTCCCTTCATTTATAGATCCTTATAAATTTGCATATTATCTCTCATCTTTTATGTATGATTTCTGCAACAATGATCTTTGTTTTATGCTTATTATTTCCTTCTTTCAACATCACTCTTTTTCCTCTTCTTTCTTCCTTTCCTTCTTTTGAGATTATAATCTAATTAAAACCATTTCTCCTTTCTCTTTTGTTCCTCCAAACCCTCCCATGTATCCTTCCTTGCTCTCTTTCAAATTCATGTATTCTTTTCTGTCATTAATTGTTATTGCATGTATATATGCGTATGCTTATACATACATATTCATAAATATAACCCACTCAGTCTTCCTAATGTTGCCTGTGTATATATTTTCAGGGCTGGCCATTTAGTATTGAATAACCAATGGTGTGCTCTTCATTGGAGAAGACCATTTCCCCCATTCTCAGCATTCCTTTGTTGCCTGTAGTTCTTTGGAGAGTTGAGGCCTCATGGGCTTTCCCTGTCCACTTTAACATGTCTGTTGGTGTCATCCTTGCTCAGTTCATGTTTAGGCAGTCATGAAACTTCATGGGCGTCGCTTTTGGTATTACTGAGAAACATGATCTCACAGCGGACTCTCTGATCCTCTGGCTCTTACAGTCTTTCTTCCCCTCTTCTGCAATGTTCTATGAGCCTCAGGTGTGGGAATGTTTTGTAGATGTATTCATTGGAACTGGGATCTACAGCTCTGGGATTTAATTGGCTGTGGTTTTTCTGTATGAATTTCCATCTGTTGCAAAGAGAAGTTTCATTGATAAGATGTGAGGACTACACTTATCTTTGGGTATAAGGACAAATGTTTAGATTGTTAGGGATTAAGCTGGTTTAGTAGAGTAGTGGTTGTAGGTTCATCCCCTCATGATCCATGACTTCACTATGGCTGAGTAGTTGTCCAGGTTTCCAGTAGCAGGCATGATTTCCATATTGTTGAGCAGGTCTTAAGTCCAATTAGAGACCTGTTGGTTACTGCCAAGGTATTCATGCTACTGCTGAACTTATGTGGTTATCATGCCATGCCAGTCACTGATGTGGTTCACTTCTAGGTAGGACTGTTGGTTGTCTTTGTCTTTTGGAAGCTTCAATGGCACATTCTGGTACCATGAAAGCTAGTCCTCAGAGAGGAAACGTTTAGGTCAGTTCTGGCTCAGGGGTCTCTGGGCCCTGTTTCTGAAGTATTTCATGTCTCTCAGAATAGGGACTTACCTTTCACCTCTCGGGGGAGCACAAGAATAATAGGAACAGGCTGTTCTTTGGACAGCCCTTACCAACAAATCAAAAGAGAGCTTCTCCTATCTGGTATTGGAGGTTTTGTTAGGTGGTCTTTGACTCTTGGAGGAAGCATTGTCAGTCCAGAAGGTAATAGTATGATTCTTATGATATTTTTCATACATCCTTATTGTTCTTTTAGTGTTCTCCCTCCTTTTGTATTTACCTTTATCCACCCTCCCTAACAAGCTCCCTTTCCCCCTTTCCCCAATCATATCACTCATACCCTGCTATTCCCCATTTTATTGATCCCTGACCCCCCTCCCCATAATTTGGCAATGGTACCTTTCTACTTTCCTGATTTCTATAGTTACTTAAAGATATGTATTCAGGTCAGAAGATTTGGACATAGGGGACTCTGATGAAAGAGAATATATGGCACTTGTCTTTCTGGGTCTGGGTTACCTCACTCAATATGATCTTTTCTAGTTTTGTCCATTTACCTGCAAAGTTCACAATTTCATTTTTCTTTCAATGGTATCCCATGGTGTATATGTACCACATTTTTATTATCTATTCATTGGTTTAAGGACACATAGTTGTTTTTTTCCCAATTCTTAAATATTTTGAATAGAGCAGCAATGAATATGGCTGAGGAAGAATCTATGGAATAATATGTTGAGTCCTTTGGGCATATGCCAAGGGGTGGTATAGCTGGGTCACATGGTAGATTTTATTTTATTTTTTGAGAATTCTTCATACTGATTTCCATTGTGGATACACTAGGTTACAATCCCAGCATCCACTCCAACATTTGTTGTCAACTGCTTTGTTGATCATTGCCATTGTGATTGGGATAATATGAAATCTCAAAGTTGTTTTGTACCATTGCCTGGGGGTGGGCAGCCCCCAACAGCACAGAGCTCAAAGGAAATCCATGGAGTTGGCTGGTAATATGACTTCTTTATCTGAGGGGCATAGAGAAAAGACACTTACATACTCTCTTTTTTTTGTTGTTTTTTGTTTTTTCGAGACAGGGTTTCTCTGTAGTTTTGCACCTTTTCTGGAACTCACTTTGTAGACCAGGCTGGCCTCGAACTCACAGAGATCCTCCTGCCTCTGCCTCCCGAGTGCTGGGATTAAAGGCGTGCACCACCACCGCCCGGTTACATACTCTCTTGATGGTATCCTTCAGACCCTTTCTTTATTCTTCTTTTGCATTCTCTATTCTGTATTTTCCTGGTGATTTCCTTTTCTCATTCTTGATGTTTTCCTAATAACTCTGCCGTTCTTGATGTTTTCCTTCTAACTCATTTTAACTCTATCTTTATTCTTTCCCTTACAGCTTATATACTCCAGCAAAATCTTTCAGGCAATATAAAAATTACAATGTGGTTACATTCTGTTTTTCAAGTGAATTATTACAATGAATACAAGTAAAAAACAGCATGTTTCCCATATCCCTTACATGATTAAACATTTTACATATTATAGGTGAAAAAAATTTATCCCAAGAACCCACACACGTTCATACCTAAGCAACTTGTTATAGATTTAACAGTGTGTAAGCAAGCAAGATATTATTTTACTGACTGGCTGTGTTTTGCATTTGTGAAGGACCAATAATTGCTTTATTACTTATCTTGAAAGGTAATCTTATAAGGAATCTTAAAGGAATCACAAATCTAAACTTTTGTATATGGAAAAAAATCAGTCAGCTCTACTTTAAACCTTTAGGGTACATACCACTCATCAATAGCTTTTTATATCAGGAGATTGAGGGCAGAAATAGGTATAAGGAATTAATCATCACCTTTGGTCATCAATCAATCCTAGCAAGAAAGGCATGTCAGCTAATAATTAGGCTGCTTTGTTCTTGTTCCCTGACCTTAACGAGTTCCTCACTCAACCATATGCCTTTCTAAAACTTTAGATTGTCTTCTTGGGTTTTTCATCTCAAAACTATTTAACAAAATCATCTTAGCCTAACTTTAAGTTGTTTTCAAAGCTTTGTTTCAGTTATGACGTACTCTGAAACCTGTGAACATCTCTCGACATTAAGATTAAAAGAATTCTAGCCAGCCTGGCTCCTGGGGACTTAATTGTTTTCCTTAATCATTAACCTGAACTGTGATCTATGCAGCTCCTTAGGTGAAACTTATAGGTTCTAGCTGTGTAACACTTCCTTGTATATATTTTTAACCACCAAAACTCTATTTAAACTATCATTATTATCAATTAGACAGTATAGCTTGAGAAGAAATCATCTTCATAATAATCCACAGGTAAAAATGCCCAGTAGAATGGGATGTTTCCATGAGATAAACACACTACATTTCAGGCAGTGGGGATCTCCCCACATCCATTCACACCATGCCAGGTACCAGAAAAAGATGGCAGCAGCAAACATGTAAAGGCACAGCAAAAGCAAAAGACACTCTGGAGTCTGTGGTCTCTGGGCCTTGCCTATCCAAGATTCATCCTTCATGGATTTGACTCCTGGTAGGCTGACACATTGAAGTCAAATGCCATCTGCTCCTCCTCTGACATGGCCACCAGCAGTTTTGGTTTGTATTTCCTAATTGATTGGGAAGATGAACATTTTTGAAATCTTTGTTAGCCATTTGTTTCTTTTTTTCTTTAGAGAACTGAATAGAGGTTTATGTCCCAGGCTTATGTTTTGAATGGATCATTTGATTTTCAACTGTTTGGATTTTGAGTTCTTTATAATATTCTGGATATCAATTCTCTGTTGGTTGTATAACTGGCAAAAGATTCTCCCCATTCTGTTGACTTTTTCTTCATCTGGTTGATTGTTTCTTGAGCTGTGAGAAAAGCTATATTTCAGATTTATGAAGTTCCACTGGTTGGTTGTTGGCCTTAATTCTTGGGCAAATGGAGTTCTATTCAGTGAGTCATTTCCTGTATCTATCTCATGTAGGATATTGCCTATGTTTTCTTCGAGCAGTTTTAGGTTTCATGTTTATGTCTCTGATCCATTTGGAGTTGGTTTTTGTACAAGGTGATAGATATGCACCCAATTTAATTCTTCTGCATGTGGGCATCCAGTTTTCCCAGCACTGTTTGTTGAAGATGCTTTCTTTCCTCCAGCTTATGCTCTTGGCATCTTTGTTGAATATTAAGTGGATGGAGTTATATAACCCATGTTTAGGTCTTTGGTTTCCTTCCATTGGCCTGTGTGTCTGTTTTTGTGCCAGTGATGTAGTGTTTTTATTACTATAAGCCTGTAATATATCTTAAGATCTGGAATGCATTGTTCTTTTTGTTCAAGAAAGTTTTGACTAACCAGGGTTCTATGGTTTCATATGAATTTTAGGATAGTTTTCTCTTCCTGTAAAGAATGAGGAGTGGAATTTTGATTGGAATTACACTAAATCTGTGAATAGCTTTTGGTAAAGTGGTCATTTTTACACTATTCTACCAATTCATGAAAGTGGGATGTCTTTCTATTTCTTTCGTCTTTATCTATTTCTGTCCTCAGAGGTTTAAAGTTTTTATTATAGAGGTCCTCCACTTCCTTGGTTAGGTTTATTCCTAAATACTTATTTCCTTTGAGGCTATTGTGAATGGGAATGTGTCTATGATCTCCTTGTTATGTTTGTTCGTGGTGTGTAGAAAAGCTATTGATTTGTGTCAGTTGATTCTCTATCCTGCTGAATTTGTTTATCATTTCTAAAAGTTGGTAAAATTTTGAGGATTTTTACTGTATAGCATCATGTCATCTGCAGATAGGAATAGTTTGACTTCTTTCCCTATTTTTATCTCTCTAATTTCCTTCTCTTGCCTTATTGCTCCAGCTCCAAGAAGAACATTGAAAAGGCGTAGAGATAGTGGACATTCCTGTCTAGTTCCTGGCTTTATCTGGATTGCTTCAAGCTTTTCTCCATTTACGATGATGCTGGCTACAGGTTTCTCATATATGGCTCTTGTGTTGATAAGTATGTTACCTCTAGCCCTACATTCTCTAGGGCTTTTATTATGAAGTAATGTATCTTGTCAAAGACTTTTACTGTATCTATCAAGATGATCATATGATTTTTGTCTTAAGTCCATTTATGCATTTACTACATTAATTGAGTTGTGTGTGGTGTATAATCTTTTTGATATATGTTTGTATTCTGTTTGCAAGTATTTTGTTAAATATTTTTGAGTTTATGTTCATAAGGGACAGCAGCCTTTAGTTTTCTTTTTTGTTGTGTCTTTACCTCATTTTGATATTAGAGTTATAATTGGCTTTGTAGAAGGAGTTTGTGAGTGTTCCTTCTGTTTCTATTTTTTAAAAATAGTTTAAGAAGGATTGGCTGTAGTCAGTGGGAAAGGTGGTGGCACATACCTTTAATTCCAGCACTCAGGAGGCAGAGGCAGGTGGATCTCTGTGAGTTCAAGGCTAGCTTGGTCTACAGAGTTCCATGACAGGCACCAAAACTACACAGAGAAACCCTGTCTCAAAAACCAAAACAAACAAACAAACAAACAAACAAACAAACAAACAAGGCTTGTATTACTATCCTAGTTCCCTTATTTGTTATGTGTCTGTTTACTTTGGTGACTTCCTCTTGGTTTAAGTTCCATGGTTTGGCTGATCTAGAAATTCATCTATTTCTTTTAGGTTTTTCAGCTTAATGGAATAGTTTTAAAATATCATCTTTTAATATTCTGAATTTCTCTGGTCTCTGTTGTGATGTTTTCCTGTTCATTTCTGATTCTGCTAATTTGGCTCCTCTCTTTTTTTGGTTAGTTGGCAAGGGTTTGTCAATCTTATCTTTTTGAAGAACCAGCTCTTAGGTTTGTTGGTTGATTGCATTGTTTTCTTTGTTTCTATTTCGATTATTTCTGCTCTGATCTTTTTTCTTTCTTTTTTGGGGGGATGAGGTTCAAGACAGTGTTTCTCCATGTAACAGTTCTGGCTGTCCTGGAACTCTCTTTGTAGACCAGGATGGCCTCAAACTCACAGAGATCTGTCTGCCTCTGCCTCCTGAGTGCTGGGATTAAAGGTGCACCACCAACCCCTGGCTTTGATTTTTTTGTTTCCTTGTCATTGACTGGATTTGGATTTGGTTTGTTCTTGTTTTTCCAACTTTTTTTTTTTTTTTTTTTTTTTTTTTGGTTTTTCGAGACAGGGTTTCTCTGTGTAGCTTTGGCCTCTCCTGGAACTCACTTGGTAGCCCAGACTGGCCTCGTTTTGAGTTGCATTATTGAGCCATTTATTTCTGTTCATTTTTATTTTTTAATGTAGGTGCTTAGAACTGTAAATTCCCCTCACAGGGCTGCTCCATGTATTCCAGAGGTTTTGTATGTTGTATTTTCATTTAGTTCCAGGAATTTTTTTATTTCTTTCTTGATTTCTTCTTAAATCCATTCATCACTCAGTAGTGCATTATTTAATATCCATGATTTTGTGTATTTATGAGAGATTAGTTTGCTGTCAACTTTAAGCTTTATTGCATTGTGGTCAGATAGGATACAAAGAGAGACTTCAGTCTTTTTTAGTTTGTAAAGATTTGTTTTGTGTCCTAGGATGTGGTCCATTTTAGAAAAGCTTCCATGCTGAGTAGAATGTGTATTCTTTGGTGTTTGGGAGGAATATTCTGTGGATATTTGTTAAGTACATTTGACACATGGAATCTCCAATTAATTTTGATGTTTTCTTTATTTTTCTCCAGATGATCCGTCTGTTGGAAAAAGTAGGGGTACTGCAATCAACTACTAATAACGGATTGATGTTAATCTGTGTCTTTAAATGCAGTAGCAGATTTTTAAATGAAATTTGGCACACTAGAGTTAATATGTTTAGCATGTAATATCTCTTGGTTAACTATTCCCTTGACCAGAATGGAGTGTCCCTCTTTACCTCTTCTGGTTAGTTTTAATTTGAAGTCTATTTTGTCAGATATTAAGATAGTGATGCCTGCTTCTTTCTGGTACCATTTGATTGGAGTGCTTTTTCCACCCCTTTACTCTAATGTGGTGTCTGTCTTTAAAGGTAAGATGTGTTTCTTGAAGACAAAAAATAGATGGATTTTGGTTTTTGATCTATTCAGTTGGCCTGTGTTTCTGAATGGAGAATTGAGGCTATTTATATTTAAAGTTATTATTGAAATGTATGTTCCAATTGTGATCATCATGTTGTGGATTTTTGGTAGTATTGTATGGTGGTATTTTATTTGTACTGAAATGTGATTTTAATTGTATGTTAATAAACAAAGTTGCCCGGGGGTCAGAGGTATTAGCAAGCCATAGGAAAGCTGGGTGTTGGTGGTGCATGCCTTTACTCCCAGCACTTGGTAGGCAGAGCTATGTAGATCTCTGTATGTTCAAGGATACAGCCAGCATTGGAGACACATGCCTTTAATCTCAATACCAACCATAGAAGACCTAGAGGTCTATACAGACAAGGCAGTGATGAGGCAGTCATGTGATTGGTTTTACAACCAATGAGAAGGCAGAACAGAAAGTCTATATAAAGACAAACAGACAGGAAGTAGGTCTCTTTCAGAGAGGTCTCTTGGCTAAAGAGGCTAGCTGTAGCAGGCGGGTAAGGCTCTTAGCTCTGATCTCTTGGCTTTCATCTTTGCATTGGCTCTGTGTTTCTTATTTAATAAAATGGTTGGTTACAACTACATTTGGCACCCAACATGACAAGAATCCATTAAAAACTGCTTGGCTTGGCAGCAGGTCCGGTTTCCAGCCTGAGCGGCACAGCTCCTTAGCTCGGGCCCAGGTCGGCTTGGCCTCAGGCCGGACTGACTGTTGCATGCAGTTGGAGGGAGCTACTTGCTTAAAGCTGGTGCTACAAACAACTCAGGCCTGCCCTGCCCAACAGGGCCCCTGCCTGTAAAGCCAATGCACGTGGTCAGAGCTTAAGGAAGCCAGAGCCAAGTCTTGACTCGGCTCAAGCGGGAACACGTGGCTGGATAGCCAGAACTTGTGGCTACGTTTTCTTGCTCTCTCTCTCTCTCTCTCTCTCTCTCTGGCTGTTGGTCTCTTTATTTGTTTCCATCTGTTGCAAGAGGAAAGCTCTCTGATGATGGCTGAATAAGGCACTGATCTACAAATATAGCAGAATATCATTAGGGAACATTTTATTTTTTGTTGTTATTTTATTTTTATTATTTTTGATCAGTAGTGTTTGGTTTACCCTAGGTCTCTGGTTCTTGGTCACCCAAGCAGTGTCACAGTGTTTCATCTGATGGATTGGGCCTTATGTCATATGACATTGATTACTTCCATAAGCTTTGTGCCACCATTGCCTTAGAATATTTCACAGGCAGGAGAGACTGTAGATCAAAGGGTTTGTGGTTGGGTTGGTGTTTACATTTCTCTTTTGGTAACTGCAGAGTACCTTCCTGTGCCAAAGACACTAGAACATGGGAGTGAGGTTCTATGTAAGCACAAGCTTGACTTCTCTATGTTCAATGAGTTGTGTGGGTATAGTCTTCAGTAATGGGGCCTTGTGAAGAGCAATTTATTGTCCCATCAACAGTCTGGGTTGTTTGGGGATTTCCATAAGATCCCTTTGGCCATCAGCGCAATTAGATGTAACGTAGTCCCAGTACTGGAAGCTATGTTTGGTGATAAGAGATGATCAGTTGGGGCTCCATCTCCCTCATTATTTAGAGACTTTATTAGGACTGTGTTCATATATTTTAGCAAGTTTTCAGTGCACTATGTTTCCTTACTGCCACCCCAATGCCCACCCCTCTAGCTCTCTCTCTACATTCCCTCCCTCAATCCCATCTTTCCTCCCCCTCCTCACCTAATTGTCCCATTCCTGTCTCTCCCTGTTGCCCCTGTCCTGGCCCCAGTCAATCCATAAAATCTATTCTATTTCCTCCTCCCAGGAAGATCTATGTATTCTCCCAAGTCACTTTCTCTATGCCTAACCTCTCTGGGTCCACGGATTGTAGCTTGGTTATCATTTATTTAATGATTAATATTCACATATAAGCAAATTTATATTTCTGGGTCTGGGTTACCTCACTTAGGATGATTTTTTTCTAGTTCCATCCATTTGGCTGCAAATTCCATGATGTCATTTTTTTAACAGCTGAGTAATACTCCATTGTGTAAATGTACCACATTTTCTTTATCCATTCTTCTGTTGAGGGAGATACAGGTTGTTTCCAGTTTCTGGCTATTAGGAATATTCAGGATCTGCTGTGGTAGGATAGATGGGCTCTGGTGGAGACACAGTGTTATTGATTGTGATTTTACACTGGCCTCTGGGCATATGGGATTAGGGTGATTATAGTTCTAGGTGATGATAGCTGGTCTTTTGTCTGTTGGATGAATGTTTTGTTCCCTGGTTTCTGCTTACTCCAAGGACTTTAGGGGAGTGTGGTGGATGTGTGCTGCCTAGTAGGAAATTTTCTGTGGACCTGTTTCTCTGGCCTGCTTAGCTGGTGTGTTCTCCAGGCATGACTGTTGATGTTGGAGGCTGGGATACTGGGATGAGTTGGGGAGAGGAAGGTTGAAGATCTTTGTGACCCATTGGGATGGGGTCAGACAGTTAAGAGAGACTGTAAATGGAGTTTTCCTGTCCCAGCCATCCAGTCCCAAATAAACATGCAGAGGTTTATATAGGAATATAAATGCTTGGCCAATAGCTCAGACTTATTACTAACTAGCTCTTGTATTTAATTTAACCCATTTCTATTAATCTATGTATTGCCACATGGCTCATTGCTTTACCTGTCCTTGCTTCCCTAATGGCTGGCTGGTGCTTCTCTGACTCTGCTCTTCTTCTCCCTAGCATTGTCAGTTTGGCTTTCCCACTTAGCCTTACTCTGTCTTGCTATAGGCCAATCAGCTTTTTTATTAACCAATGTGAGTAATACATATTTACAGCATACAGAAGGATTATCCCACAGCAGGAAACTGCAGTAGGTGTTCTGCTACAGAGCTGGGGATGAGCCTGGGGGATTGGATCTGGAGGAGTGGGAGGAGAGATGGAGATCAGCAATCAGCCTACCTGCTTCCCTGGGGTTGCAGGCTAGGACTAAACAAGTGGATGGAGAGTGGTTAGAAGGGGAAGGTCTGTTGGATCCACAGGGGATGGGGACAGGGGCAGGAAAGGCTGCCACCGTGTTCTGCTGCAGAGCTGGCATGAGCCTGGGGGATTGGAACTGGGGGAACAGAGAAAGAAGTAAAGATCTGCAATTAGATTACCTGGCTCCCCAGCAGGCATGGCCTGTGGTTTAGCAGGGGGTGCCTGATGCAGACAGTTATATGCCATACAGTATGGGTGTTGGAAACTGAGCTCAGGTAACTCTTAAGGAGTGATAGTGATTTTAACCACTGAAACATCCTGAATGCCAGATTTCCTTGTTTTTAAATACCTCAACAATTTTAATGCTGTGTTCTAAAATGTCGATGTCCCTTTGTAGCAATTAGTGGGATGTTTTTCTTATGACTAGGATGGTCATAGAGGACAACTGCCATGCTGTCTGTATTTTCATGGCCAAATGCTGTCAGCATTATTAATACTGATAAAACTGACTTTGTACAGCTAGCTGAAGTGCTTGCTAAGTTTCTTTATTGTAAAAATATTCTCTTATTTTTCTTCTGTGCTCTTCTCTGTAGCAATACCTTTCACATAGCCTTCGAGAATAGAGTTTTGTTCTTTTTTTCTTCTAATGTGTAATAGCTACTGAATTTATTAAAATTCTTTTGAACTGGGTATCTTTCTTTTTTAAAAACATAGAAATGTATTCATTAGTTTATCTCATAAATATTTATTTTGTTCTTCTGGCTATAACTCAATATTACTTTATTCTGTTGCTTAAGTTGCTTAGCTTTGGCCATTGGAAGATACCTAAGTTGGTTTCAGTGTCCTTTTGAGAGATATCATTAGTGTGTGTGTATGTGTGTGTGTGTGTGTGTGTGTGTGTGTGTGTGTGTGTATGTGTGTGTGTGTATGTGCGTGTGTGCGTATGTGTGTATGTGTGTATCTGTGTGTGTATCTGTGTGAATGTGTATGCGTATGTGTGTAGCTAGAGTTTTCCTGCCTGGCCCACAGTCAGGACAAATCTCTCTCACCTGCCAGTCCCACAGCTGCTCAGACCTGACCAAGTAAACACAGAGACTTATATTGGTTACAAACTGTATGGCCGTGACAGGCTTCTTGCTAACTGTTCTTACAGCTCAAATTAATCCATCTCTATAAATCTATACCTTGCCATGTGGCTCGTGGCTTACCAGCATCTTCACATGCTGTTTGTCATTGTGGCAGCTGGCAGTGTCTCTGACTCAGCCTTCCACTTCCCAGCTTTATTCTCCTCCTTGTCCCGCCTATACTTCCTGCCTGGCCACTGGCCAATCAGTGATTTATTTATTGACCAATCAGAGCAACACATTTGCCATACAGAACATCCCACAGCATATGTGTATGTGTTTGTGTGTATGTGTGTGTGTGTGTGTGTGTGTGTATGTGCGTATGTGTGTATGTATATGTGTGTGTGTATGTGCGTGTGTGTGTATGTGTGTGTATGTGCGTGTGTGTGTATGTGTGTGTGTGTATGTGTGTGTGTATGTGTGTGTATGTGTGTGTGTATGTATGTGTGTGTGTATGTGTGTGTATGTGTGTGTGTATGTATGTGTGTGTGTATGTGTGTGTGTATGTGTGTGTGTGTGTGTTCACATATGCACATGCAAACTTTTGCTTATGTTCTGGCACTCCTGTTTCCTCCTGATTGTTCTCTGTCTCTGTCCTGTTCAGTCACTTTTCCAAGACGATCTGTCTTTTTGTTTAATTGGAGGATAAGGTTAGAAGCCAAGGTTAGGGTTCTAGGAGTTTCCATTGCTTCAAGAATATTGTTTCTTTTATGCTTTCTTGGTTGATAGAACAAAGAAATGTGTGTGTGTGTGTGTGTGTGTGTGTGAGTGTGTGTATACAACATTTGTAAGTATTTTTACATGAACTATCTATATTTCTGTTAAGTGTATGTTCTTACTAATGCCTTTAAGCTGTTACCACTCATACTTTTATCTTCTTCCCTTTCCTCATCTTAAATCCCCCACTCATGACTGAAAATGTCTCCAACTATGTGACCTATTCACGTTCAATCCCTCTATTCATGTGTGCGATATTATAATTTTTAACTCATCCTTTTATGGGAAGAAACACTATCAACTAGAGCTGACTCTTTATGTGCAGTTAGTTTTCTTTGCTTTCTTTTCATAGTTGCTATTATTTTTAAAGCAAAGTATCTTTTGAAGGGCACAACTTTTAAATTTTAGTTAAATCCAACCCAGTTTTCCATGTGTATTTAACATTTTATCTAAAATAGATATTACTAAATCCAAGGTCACCCATGTTTTCTTCTATTTTATCTTCCAACTTAAATTTTGTGTTTTACATCTAGATCTGTGACCTATTTTGAGACAGTTTGTGTGTGTGTGTGTGGAGAGTGGGAAGTCTAGAATTTTTGTTTCTTTTTCTTCTTTCACATACAATCTCTGACTGTCTAGTTTTTGAAGAAACTGTCAAGTCTATACCACATGGCTCTTGTTCACGGCTTGGCACTATTTGTGGGGAGGCAGGAACAACATTCTATTACCCCAAATAAGAAACTGAAGGCAGACTAAATCAATGATACCACCAACTCCAACTTGGTAAGCCTTGAGTTGTATTGGGGTTACTTGCAGGAGTGTGGGTGAGGGCTTACTTAGGAGCAGAAATGACTCTGACAGCTGCATCACCAAGGCCCACCCCAGCACAGGTGACAGTTCGTGAGAGCTGGAAGTCTGGCGTGCACTGCACTGCCTGCAGGCAGCTCAACATGTCAAAGTGTCCTTCCAGGGAGTTCAGCTGGCCTGAGCATCTTCCAGATGTGTGTCTGCTCTTCCAGGTGGCTCAGCTAGTTTGAGATTCTTTTAGTTCTCTCAGCTTGTCTGAAAATATCTCTCAGCAGTCCTTACTGTTTATATATGCTTGGGGTAGGAGGGGCCTAGTGATTCTAGTCAGTTTCAAGGACTTTCTGAACTATTACATTGTTTTGTTCCTTAGGATAATGAGTTTTCTCACAGGATGGAAGGTGTCACCTTCTCTTAGAGCAGTGGTTCTCAACCTGTGGGTCAGGATCCCCTGAAGTTGGACTGACCCTTTCACAGGGGTCATATATCAGATATCCTGCACACCAGATATTTACATTACGATTCATAACAGTAGCAAAATTACAGTTATGAAGTAGCAATAAAGATAATTTTATGGTTGTGGGTTACCACAACATGAGAGACTGTATTAGAGGGTCACAGCATCAGGAAGGTGGAGAACCACTGTCTTAGAGCATCCTGATTCTTCTCTCTTTAGACTATGCTATGTCCTAATGAATGTCTCCCCTAGATTGGTTTTAAATTGGAGGAAATTGCTACACAAAATTGCTTTATATTTTGATTAAATATTAGTATTCAATTCTTTCATTAGTTTACTATTTATCTATTCTTTTAGTTATTCCTAGACATAACAAATTTTACTTGATTTATTGCACTTCTATGTAAATTGAACCTTTGGTATTTCCCAGGCCAATAGTTCATAGACTTAAGTATGTTTCAAAATTGATTTGTTTGTTTTTTGGTTTTGAGACAGGGTTTCTCTATATAACAGCCAAGTCCTGAACTTGCTCTGTAGACTAGACCGGACATTGAACTCACAGAGATCCACCTGTCTCTGTGTCCTGAGTGTTGGGACTAAAGATATGTGCCACTACTGCCCATCAAAATAGTTTTAAATGTTTGTCAAAATACAAATTTATCAGTCTTACCTTCTGGGTTTCTGATTCAGCAGATCTGAAAATTAACATTTCCTATAATTTTCTAAGTGATATTGATGATGCTAATCTGGGCATTATACTTTGGGAACAAGAGTCCTAGACATGAAACTTTAGGACAACTTTACCCTACTTCTCTCTTGTTCTCTTGACTTCTGTTCTATCAACCAATTGGTTTTCTATCATCTATCTATCTGCCCATCATCCATCTATCATTACCATCTATATATCTATCATCTATCAACCTGCCTATATATGTATCATCTATCCATATATATCTATTTCCTCTATAACATAATATTTTGGAGACAGTTTCTCTGTATATTCTAGGATTGTCTTGAGGGTACCAGAGCTCAGTGAGCGTGCGCTCTGAAGTTGCAACTGGGGTTGTGGCTGATCTGGATTAATTACTTCTGGAGGCTCTTGCTTTCCTTACAGATTTGAAAATGTAATGGGGGAATCTTCCTGAGTGTGTGTGTGTGTGTGTGTGTGTAAGACTTTCAGGAGAGCTTTTCTGACTGTCTACAAACAGTGGTCTGGTCTGAGAGACTTTAAAAATCATTCCTTTAACCTGGTTTAAAATATTTACAAACAGTTCTTGAGAAGAATTGATGGGATTTTCTTTGCACTGCTCAGGCAGTGGTGTTGCTCAGAGCATTCATTTTATGATCTCTCTGTTCACTTATCTTGTGTGGGGAGTGTAACTTTGCCATAGACAGCTAGATTCAGAATGTTCAAATGAGCAATTACCTCTCAACACCAACACAAGTCATGCATACAATACAATTTGGCAGATTGAAGATTACGTACAGAAAGGACTTGAAGTTCCTTACAAAACAAATAGAGGACCGAGAACATTGCTGGGTAAAAGCCAATGAATTCCATCCCTTTACAAAGTTTTCTGAAAAAGCATAGAAATCCATGTGAAGTTGGAGCAACACATCCAGGGTATCTGGGTACCCAATGCCAGCTCTCTTCTAATCTCTGAGGGCCTGCTAGTAGGCAATGGCTAAGGCAGATGCCTGAATCCCCCAAGGGTTAGTCTGAAGCCTGCAGGTTCTGGGTGTCAAAGAAACAAAGGCAAATGATCAGCAGCGCACAGTTTTTGAGAGCTGCAGCATGCTGGGATGGCACAGTGACCCCCATGGTGAACTTTGGAACTGTTCCTGTTCTTCAGGACAGCCTTTAGCTGATGTGTTACTGTGTCTGTGGATAACTCCATCATCAAAGAGCACCATCAGAAGCAGGCCGATCAAGTCAAATCAGAGAACAAGGTTAAATAGCAGAAAGAGGGAATGGACTAGCATTTCTATAACAAGGACAGGCAACAGCAATAATTATGTAGGAAAGCTTTTGGCTACCATGTATGTCTTTTGACTTTTTTGTTTGTTTGTTTTTTGAGACAGGGTATCATGTAGCCCAAGCTGGCCTCAAACTCACTATGTAGCTGAGGATGATCTTGAACACCTTATTTTCCTACCTCTACCCCTTCAATGATAGGATTGTAAGTGTTCACCACCATACCTAATTTACATGGTGCTGCTGGGGAACTGAAAGCAAATCTTCTTGCATGCGAGGCGAGAAGTCCCAATTGAGCTACACATCCCAGTTCATGTTTTGAGATTAAAACAAAGACTGGTAATCTGTTACCGTGACTAAAAGAAGCTTAAGAAAGGGGTTTATCTGGAAAACCTAAAAGAAATGGATAACTTTCTGGATAGGTACCACATACCTAAGTTAAATCAAGACCAGATAAACTATTTAAATAGTCCAATAACCCCTAATGAAATATAAACAGTCATTAAAAGTCTCCCAACCAAAAAAAGCCCAGGACCAGATGGTTTCAGCGCAGAATTCTACCAGATCTTCAAAGAAGAGTTAATACCAATACTCTCTAAATTGTTCCACACAATAGAAACAGAAGGAACATTACCAAACTCCTTCTACGAGGCTACAATTACCCTAATTCCTAAACCAAACAAGGATACAACAAAGAAAGAGAACTACAGACCGATCTCCCTCATGAACATTGATGCAAAAATACTCAATAAAATACTGGCAAACAGACTCCAAGAGCACATCAAAACAATTATCCACCATGATCAAGTAGGATTCATTCCAGGGATGCAAGGGTGGTTCAAAATACGAAAGTCCGTCAATGTAATACACCATATAAACAAACTCAAAGAAAAAAACCATATGATCATCTCACTGGATGCAGAAAAGGCATTTGACAAAATCCAACATCCCTTCATGATAAAGGTATTGGAGCGATCAGGAATACAGGGAACATACCTAAACATAATAAAGGCAATTTACAGCAAGCCAACAGCCAACATCAAATTAAATGGAGAGAAACTCAAAGCAATTCCACTAAAATCAGGAACGAGGCAAGGCTGTCCACTCTCCCCATACTTATTCAATATAGTACTTGAAGTTCTAGCCAGAGCAATAAGACAACATAAGGAGATTAAGGGGATACAAATTGGAAAGGAAGAAGTCAAGCTTTCCCTATTTGCAGATGACATGATAGTATACTTGAGCGACCCCAAAGATTCCACCAAGGAACTGATACAGCTTATAAACACCTTCAGCAACATAGCAGGATACAAGATCAACTCAAAAAAATCAGTAGCCCTCCTATATACAATGGACAAAGAAGCGGAGAAGGAAATCAGAGATACATCACCCTTTACTATAGCCACAAATGACATAAAATACCTTGGGGTAACACTAACCAAGCAAGTGAAGGACCTATATGACAAGAACTTTAAGTCCCTGAAAAAAGAAATTGAAGAAGATGTCAGAAAATGGAAAGATCTCCCATGCTCATGGATAGGCAGGACTAACATAGTAAAAATGGCAATCTTACCAAAAGCAATCTACAGATTCAATGCAATCCCCATCAAAATACCAACACAATTCTTCACAGACCTGGAAAAAATAATACTCAACTTCATATGGAAAAACAAAAAACCCAGGATAGCCAAAGGAATCCTGTACAATAACACAACTTCTGGAGGCATCACGATCCCTGACTTCAAGCTCTACTATAGAGCTACAGTAATAAAAACAGCTTGGTACTGGCATAAAAACCGACATGTGGACCAATGGAATCGAATTGAAGACCCTGACATTAATCCGCACACCTATGAACATATAATTTTTGACAAAGAAGCCAAAAGTGCACAATGGAAAAAAGAAAGCATCTTCAACAAATGGTGCTGGCAAAACTGGATATCAACATGTAGAAGGCTGCAAATAGATCCATATCTATCACCGTGCACAAAACTTAAGTCCAAGTGGATCAAGGACCTCAACATAAATCCAGCTACTCTGAACCTGCTAGAAGAGAAAGTAGGAAGTAGTCTTGAATGCATTGGCATAGGAGACTACTTCCTAAATAGAACACCAGTAGCACAGACTCTGAGACAAACAATCAATCAATGGGACCTCTTGAAACTGAGAAGCTTTTGTAGAGCAAAGGATACGGTCAACAAGGCAAAGCGACAGCCTACAGAATGGGAAAAGATCTTCACCAACCCCACATCTGACAGAGGACTGATATCCAGAATATATAAGGAATTCAAGAAATTAGACATCAAAATGCCCAACAGTCCAATTAAGAAATGGGCTATAGAACTAAACAGAGAATTCTCAACAGAGGAAACTCAAATGGCCGAAAGACATTTAAGGAACTGCTCAACATCCCTAATCATCAGGGAAATGCAAATCAAAACAACTCTGAGATACCACCTTACGCCTGTCAGAATGGCTAAGATCAAAAACACTGAAGACACCTTATGCTGGAGAGGATGTGGAGCTAGGGGAACTCTCCTCCACTGCTGGTGGGAATGCAAGCTTGTACAACCACTTTGGAAATCAATATGGCGCTTTCTTAGAAAATTGGGAATCCATCTCCCCCAAGATCCAGCTATACCACTCTTGGGCATATACCCAAGAAATGCTCAACCACACCATAAGAGCACTTGTTCAGTTATGTTCATATCAGCATTGTTTGTAATAGCCAGAACATGGAAACAACCCAGATGCCCTTCAACTGAAGAATGGATAAACAAAATGTGGTACATATACACAATGGAATACTACTCAGCAGAGAAAAACAATGGCATCATGAGGTTTGCAGACAAATGGATGGATCTAGAAAAAATAATCCTGAGTGAGGTAACCCAGACTCAGAAAGACAAACATGGTATGTACTCACTCATAGCAGGATACTAGACATGAAACAAGGATGACTTGTCTGCTACTCACATCACCAGGGAGGCTACCTGGAAAACAGGACCCCAAGAAAGACACAGGGATCACCCAATGACAGAGAAATGGAATGAGATCTACATGAACAGCCTGGCCATGAGTGGGGGTAATGAAAGGCGAGGGTTGAGGGAAAGAGAGCTTGGGGGAGCGGGAGATCCCAGCTGGATCAACAACAGAGAGGGAGAACAAGGAATAGGAGACCATGGTAAATAAAGACCACATGAGAATAGGAAGAAGCAAAGTGCTAGAGAGGCCCACAGAAATCCACAAAGATACCCACATAACAGACTGCTGGCAGTGGTCGAGAGACAGCCCGAACTGACCTACTCTGGTGATGGGATGGCCAAACACCCTAATTGTTGTGCTAGAAACCTCATCCAACTACTGAGGGATCTGGATGCAGAGATCCATGACTAGGCCCCGGGTGGATCTCTGGGAGTCCAATTAGCGAGAATGAGGAGGGTTTATATGAGTGAGAATTGTTGAGACCAAGGTTGGATAAAGCACAGGGACAAATAGCCAAATGAATGGAAACACATGAACTATGAACCAATGGCTGAGGGGTCCCCACTGGATCAGGCCCTCTGAATGGATGAGACAGTTGATTGGCTTGATCTGTTTGGGAGGCATCCAGGCAGTGGGACCAGATCTTGTGCTCATTGCATGAGTTGGCTGTTTGAAACCTGGGGCCTATGCAAGATTGTTTGGCTCGGCCTGGGAGGAGGGGACTAGACCTACCTGGACTGAGTCTACCAGGTTAACCTCAGTCTGTGGGGAAGGCTTTGCCCTGGAGGAGATGGGAATGGGGGGGGGTTGGGGGGAAGGTGAGGGGGACGGGAGGAGGGAGAACAAGGGAATCCGTGGCTGATATGTAGAACTGAATTGTATTGCAAAATAAATTAATAAAAAAAAAATTAGAGGAAAAAAAAAAATAGAAAGGGGTTTATTTTACTTTACAGGTTATAGTTCATTATGGGGGGAAGTCAAGGCAGGAACCCAAGTCAGTGGCTCGAACTGGACACCAACACAGAGAAGTTGCTTGTTGGCTTGCTCTAAAAGTTACATTCAGCCACCTTTTTTACACAGCTCATCCCTGCTTAGGGCTGATGTCACTCACCATGGGCTTGGTCCTCCTATATTAACCAGCAATCAAGAAAGTGCCCCACAGACCTGCCCACAGGCTCATTTGATGAATGCAATTCTATAATGGAGATACTCCTTCCTGGGTGTGTCAAATTGAAAACCGAGATTAACCATCACAACTGCTATAAATTAAATTTGGAGAAAATGAATCCCAATAGATCAATAATATAGGTTCAATCAGTACAGTAATTAATTTACCTCTGCACTTCCCTTTTGTACCTGAAATTTCCTGTGTCCCACCTGGCCTGTGGTCAGGACAAATCTCTATCACCCACAGTCCTGCAGCCACTCGGACACAAGTAAACACACAGAGGCTTATACTATTTACAAACTGTATGGCCTTTAGCTCAAGCTTATTACTGACTAGCTCATACACTTAAATTAACCCATAATTGTTATTTATCCATGTGGCTTGATACCTTTTCTCAGCTCTGCATTCACATCGTGCTTCCTCTGTGTCTGGCTGGAGACTTCTAACTCAGCCTTTCTCTTCCCAGAATTCTTGTCTGCTTATCCCACTTACACTTCCTGCCTGGCTACTGGCCAATCAACATTTTATTTATCAACCACTCAGAGCAACACATTCACAGCATACAGAGCAATGTCACCAATCATTTCCCTTTTCTTTCTATTTAAAAGGAAGGTTCTAACTTCAACATAGTAAAATTACATATAGCAAAACAGTTATCAAGCAAAAATTACAGTTATAATATCTAGTCTATTTGTATTGACAAAATTAAAGAAAATATTTTATCATCTGTATTTGTGAGTCTAAAGTTTTATATCTACCTTTTCTCTTATCATAACCAAGGGAAACTATAATTATAACTATCTAGTCTTTAACTACATCAAAGACCTCATAAGGATATTACCTAAATAAACAGGAAATGTATTGTAAGCAACTTCCAAAAATCTAGAATGACAGAGACAGCTGGCTGCCTGGACAGTCCCCTAAAGTTCTTTTGCAATGTTGGTACATCCGTTTTCAGTTCATAGGCCTGGAGTCTCTCAGTCATTTCTCTCTGTGTCCTGTAGAATGTCTGGCAGTTTCTTCTGCGAAGCAGGAACCTAAAGGACCATTTTGCCTTGCAAAGTTCAGTGGTCACTTTCCTATGGGTCCTGCATGTCCAGTTGATACAACATTTTGTCAAGCAGTCCAGGCAAGAACAGTTTCTTGCCCAAATGGCTATTTTTGCCAAGAAGGAGATAAACTCCATATGGAGTGTCTTTGATGCCCATCTTCCTCTTTGAAGTAAATTGGTGCTGCCAAGAACAGATATGTCTCATTGTCCAGAAAGTCTAAAATTTTAAAACATTTTAAATGCCATAATCTGTAGGTCTTTGAAGTGTTTGAAGATTATCTATCTAATTGAATTATATCTATGTATACCTAGAAAACTTAACATGACTGTAAGTTTGACTATCATAGAAGACTAATTATTAATCTGTATTTCTTAATTATCCATTACAATTTAAATGAGCTTCACAAACATAATATCTTAAACAAGAGTAGAAATATACATAGAGTATAACAAAATTAACTTTAAATCTAAAGTAAACTAAAATCTATACCAATGTAAAAAAGGGAGTATAAGCAGGGTGTTTCTAGAATGAATGTTTATTCAAGGAACAATGGTATCAGAATGCCCCCTCCATTCTGGATTATGCAGAAGGTGTGGTAAGGGTAAACATTGGACCAAGAAATGTAGATCAACAAGCAACAATGTAATCCTTTGCCTCTGCCACTGGGAAACTTCAAGAGGGGCCTCATGCAGGTCCCCACAACAGATTCAATTCAGACTTTTCCTGACATCATACAAGAAACCCTTTCTCAGAGCAATTAAATAACCAAATGCCTATTGGAATAAATCAGGCTGCTCAGGGTAACAGAACAGCTAAGACAGAGAGAACAGGAAATTCAAGAGAAACCATAAAGCAATTTTTTTTGGTAAACTTCTATAAATGAACAAAGACCAAAATTAAAAATATGAATAAATGACATTCTCTTGGAAGGTTTAATAGACATAGGTATGGATGTTACAATAATTGCAACAGAATTTTGGCATCCAAACTGGCCTCTTTAGGAGGTAAATGTTCAGCTGTTAGGGATTGGAACATTATCTCAAGTGAAACAGAGTGCATAATAGCTCAAATGTAAGGACCAAAAGGACAGAGAGGAAAATTAAAGCCATATGTGGCTAATACAGCCATTAATTTATGGGGCCATGATCTATTACAACAATGGAATACTCAGATTAACATTCCTCCAACCTCAGAAACACATCATAAACTAACACATGTTTCTGAGAGAAATATTAGGAGGTATTATAAAGAACGGTCACCAGCCATCCAGATTGTATAAAAACAGGGCACAACAACTGCTGATCTTTCAAAGGCACCAACAGCTCTCCCTTTAACATGGTTAACAGACAAACCTGTATGGATTCAGCAATGCCTTTAACAACAGAGAAACTCCAGGCTTTAGAAGAGCTGGTACAAGAGCAGGTAAATGCTCAGCATATTGAAGAATCAACCAGCCCTTGGAATTCTTTTGTATTTGTTATTAAAAAGAAATCTGGTAAATGGAGAATGGTAACAGACCTAAGAGCAATTAACAAAGTAATTCAACCAATGGGCTCTCTACAATCTGGAATTCCTTTGCCTACTCTGTTACCTAAAGGATGGCCTCTTATAGTTATAGATTTAAAAGAGTGTTTCTTTTCAATACCCTTACAAGAAAAGGTACCAAGCCACATGACTAAACATAAATAAAAATTATGGGTTAATTTAAGCATAAGAGCTAGTCAGTAATAAGCTTGAGCTAATGACCATACAGTTTGTAAATAACATAAGCCTCTGTGTGTTTACTTGGGTCCAAGTGGCTGCAGGACCAGCAGGTGATAGAGATTTGTCCTGACCATGGGCCAGGTGGGACACAGAAAAACTTCCAGATACAAATGGTGCCCCATGTTGGGTACCAATTTTAGACAAATTTCTGAATGGTCTTATTAAATAAAACACATGGAGCCAGAAATTTGGGGTTAAAGCCTTAGAGAGATCAGGGAAATATAAAAAGCCATCAGCTAACCTCACCGTATCAACTTCACAGCTTCTAAAAAGTCACTTCCTGTCTACCCAGGCTTATATGTCTTGCTTTTCTGCCCTCTTATTGGCTCTTAGCCCAGCTACCTCACTTCCTCTTCCTACACAGCTCTGTCACTGTCTGCCTGTTGGTACAGACCTTCAGGTCTCTATGGTTGGTACTGAGATTAAAGGTGTGTGTCACCGTGCTTGGCTCTGTTCCCTATCATTGCCTTGAATACACAGAGATCCTGCCTGCTAAGGGATTTACGGCATGTGCTGCCTGACTTCTTTGTTTACTTAAAATGGCTGGCCTTCCCCCGCCCCCATTCCAGGCAGGCTTTATTCATTAACACACAAATAAAATATCACCACATTTCAGCACAAATAAAATATCACCACAAACTTTCTTCTTTATTTTATTTTTATTTTAATCTAAAACTTTTTATTTATTCATTTAGTGTGTGTGTGTGTGTGTGTGTGTGTGTGTGTGTGTGTGTTTGCACTCACCATGTGCATACAGGTACCTGAAGTGGCCAGATAAGAGTGTCTCATTCCTATAGAACTGGAGTTAGTGAGGTTGAGATCCATTGGCTGTAGATGATGGGAACAAAGCATGGTCCTCTGCAAGAGCAGCCAGTGCTCTTAGCCACTGAGTTCTCTTCTCTGCCCCTCTGCTCCTCTTTTTGTATTATGCCTCTCTTTTTCTTCTGAGCCAAAGATCAGTCTCAGTCGTCTGTGGTAGCAATACCTGCCATCTGCTGAGAGGTGTGTTGGAGGGTCACTGTTTGCCCCCACTTCCTTCTATTTGCTCCCAAGTGTCACAGTGGAGACTAACTCAGTTACGGGTTTTTGTATATAGCTCTGACTGTCCTGGAGTTTGCTATGTAGACCAGACTGGCCTTGAACTCGTAGGGATCATCTTGCCTCTGCTTCCTGAGCACAGTGCTGGGGTTAAAGGTGTGCTAACACAAGCCAAAAATGTTCTATTTTATCACCACTTGGGAATTTTTGGGGAGAAGAGAACGACAAAACATATCATTTGTTGTTTTCAACAAGTATTTAAAGCTTCATGGTAGAAAATGAGATTAAATGCACAGGTGTAAAAGGAAGCATAACATGACTGGAAAGCTGGAAAAGGAGCTGAAAGGTTCCTAAGAACAGCCCATCCAAGGCAGTCTAGGATTGCAGTACCCCAATGCTTCCACAGGGGGCCGCTCTAAGCTCATCACCAAAAATCCCACGTCGCCGCTTCAGCGACTGCCTATCCAAGGAGAGGCTGCGTCTCCACTTCTAGCAGGGATTTTGAAGTGCAATTAAAAGCACATTAGCAGGGCACTGTGTGAACCAGGCAAAACCATTTTAGTATCAGTGCCTACGACGCTAGCAGCCTCTTCTAAATTACTGCGCGTTTGCAAATATAATAGAAATGTGTTACACCTGAAAACAAATTTCACCTAGGATGTTTACGTCTCCTCTATACAAAAGACAGATTAGTTTTGGAGACAATAATTTTCATTTAAAGTTAAAATATGCTTTATCGGAAGATTGTAGTCAGCCCACCTAGAAATCTCACGTCCTCGCCTGAGTGGGTAGTATAGAATTCAAATTACATCTTGTGCAAACAGAGTATGTCTCAGCACGTTTCAGTAATTTCCTCCATGTTTGGGGATGGAAACCCCACAACACACCCGCAGTTCCTATGGCATTCCCACATCAGCAGAGGAGTAAGCCAGGACTCTGTCTCATGTGTGATGGGTTCAAATGTATCAGTGGCCTTCAACACCTGCTCTCTAAGTAGGGACAGACGGTCTTAGTGGAAGACCCAAGTGTACAACCTGGCCAATAGACCAGAGAGCCAGAGGGTGCAGCACAAAGAATGTGAAACTAGCAGAAGGCAAGGAGACCACAGTGCTATGTGCTCCGTGCTCCTGGCAACGGAAGGGTTTCTAATCCAGACAAGATTTCTGCCAGGTAGGTCTCAGTAATCCTCCTGCCTTAGCCTCTCCTGTGTTGAGATCACAGACATGAACAGACATACTGGCTCAAAAAGGTGTATTTGTCCAATTTTAATAATATAGCTATAGTATCCCATTTTGTCAACTTTTAAAAAAAGAGCATATTTAAGGCAGGTATGGTGTCCCATGTCTTTACCCCAGAATTTGGGAGGCAGAGGCAGGAGGATCTCTTGTGAGTTCACGGCCAGCCTTGTCTTCTCTGAGCTCAGGACAACCAGAGCATATAGTGAGATCCTGTCTCAGAACAAGAAAAGGGGAGGAGCATATTTAAATAGGTTATTTGAAAGTTATTACCTTTCCTCTAGGAAGTGTAGCACTCATGCCCACCCACACACACGTGTCATAGATTCGCTGACTCCACTTTTACGTTGTACTTTCTTCAGTCATAGTTTGCTGAGTTTTCGAATGATGCTGAATATTTTTAGAAAAAATTTTCAGGGTCTGCATCAATTCATTTAACATATAGCCAACTGTGGAATGGGGGGTGGCTTCTGGTTTCCTCAACAATAGTATGTGGACTTGCTTGTGCAAGCATCTGGCTGCCTGCAGCTGAGGACTCTTCCACTGTGTTAATTGTGATGTCTCTGTAACTTGGGTTTGATGGTATGGTGCTATATTAGGGAGCATGCCCCTGAGCACTTACCAATAGCTCAAGAAGTAGTGATCAAATGATTTCAACAAAGGTTACAGGAGGGCATTTGAATGTTTGTTTTGTGAATTGCCTTTTCATTATCATTGTGACAGTTGTCTCTTGTGGGTTTGCAATGTGTTTTATCTAAGTACTTAACCTTCTAGTTGGTACCCTTCCTCTCCTCTGTAAAGTGCAAGCGTATAAATAAGGCTGTATTTTTATGATAATCTTTACCACATTAATTCATTAGAATGGGTACTCTAATCTGTAAATGTGTTTTAAAAACAATTTGAAAAGTACATTTTTCTTCTCCTACTTATCAGGGTTTTCCTTGAATGTACAGTTTGTTGCGGAATATTTGTTTGTATTGTGAACATGCGTCTTTGCCTTCTCATTGGTTGAATAAGAGCCGAATGGCCAATAGCTATGCAGGAAGAGGTTAGGTGGGACTTCTGGGGACAGAGAGGACTCTGGAAAGAAGGCAGAGTCACCAGACAGATGTGGGGAAAAAACAGGAGGTCCAAGATGAAAGAGAGGTAACGCCACATGGAAGAACATAGATTAATATAAATGGGTTGATTTAAGTTATAAGAGCTAGTTGAGAGAAGCCTAAGCTAAAGGCCAAACTTTCATAATGAATAAGTTTCTGTGTTGTTATTTGGGAGCTGGCTGATGGGACAGAGAAAGACTTGTTATGTATGGAATACAACATGGAGGCTCAAATATCCAAACATAGGCCTGAGAAAGCTAAGAAAAGTTCAGGACAAGGAGCAGGATGTAGATTCCTAGTCCTGCAGTCTCTCAGGTGGGGCCAGTGCTCAACAGGGCTGGAACAGTCATCAGTGCCATGCTCAGGCACCCACCGTGCACTAAACTGAGTCTTGTGGAGGCTGACATGGCAGTTTAAGATTTGTCTCATGCAGGCAGAGAATGCTGTGGGCACTTAGTAAAGCCAGGTTCAGACACAAAACACCTCTAAAAACATACAGTATGTTTTAAAATGTGCTTAGGTGCTAAAGAAAGAAAAGAAAATGGGTATAGACAGTCATAGAAAAAATAGTTTAAAAATAATAAAGTCTTTAAAGAAAAACTAAAGTAATATAAAAAGAATAAGCCACATAAAGACGGCAAATATACAAGGTGTCTGCATTCTGTATGGTGCTTTGCTGACTTTGAATTCTTTAAATGATAATGTACAGAAAACAATAGCTGCGGAGAGACATTGGATTATAGAAACTGCTAAATTAAACCAACCTATATATTTTAAAAACTATCTTAGTCAGAAATGGAAGTCAGAAAATATGCTGCATTGGGGAGAGGTTATGTCTTTGTTTCCACAGGAATCAAAAAGTTATGGTTCTCTTCAAAATTTATGAAGATCACATTTGATTAGGGGAGACCTCCTGATAATCTTGACTACAGATATAAAAAAAGAAACCAAAAAAGACTACAGGACAGGTGATGTACATGCTGATCCCTCTATTATGGGAACAGCTCTGAGACTGGATGAGACATGATAAATCTTGTTGGCTAAAGAATCCTCATGACTTATTATGATATGCCATCCTCTCATATGGCATGGAGAGAGGTTTGGTTATACAGTCCAAACAAATTTATAAAGTTAACAGATGTCTTTTACCTCCTCAAACATAAAACAAAAAATTAGCTTTAGCTGACTTGTGTACACTACTTGTGTTAATGCAAATATACATGTTACTTTTAAAAGTTTGTATGTTTTGGGAAAAAAGAACCAGACATCAACAAAGACAAGTAGTGCAGGTGATCCAGCCTCTTACAATGCCTCTGTTGCAGTTTACTCAAAATTTTGCATCAACAACTTCAAGGCTGCTAGCTGAGATGGCCCAGCCACATAGACTATCCAGCTAGGACTTCAGATAAGCCCTACACTTTCTCATCACATAGAGACTAAAACAACAACAACAACAATAACAACAATAAAATATACAGTTAGCTCTTCCAGGACTTGACCATTATCCTAATTTTTTTCAGGGTTCCCTAAAGATGCCATTGCCCCCAGCAAACAGGAAGCAGTCTAGAGAACACAATGCCCACATTCCCAAGAGGTGAGGTGGGCAGTTTTTGGTCATTCAGTGGGTTATGAATGTTTGTCATTGTTTAGAGCGGTTGGTTACAGGTTGTTATTCGTCATGGTCAGGAAAAAAGCTGAACAGAGGAGATTAGATTTAGGGATCTTTTTCTGAAGGGAAAAGGGGGGATATAGAATAGAAATGATGAGATAAAAGGGGGGATTGTTGAGTCTACTTTTGAACAATCTCTAGTCTCATATATTTTACATTGGTATGGATTCTGCATAGTGATACAAATTTAAGGTTATTTTTGTTATATTGCATATGTGTTTCTACTCTTGTTTAAGGTATTGCACCTATGCAGATCATTTAAAAATGTAATGTAAAGTTCCAGTCCTTGAAAGCTATTTAGGATAATAAAGAAATTCAAGTTAGTATAGTCATCTATAATAATCAAACCTGTAGTCATGCTAGATATGTTTTAAAGGTTAAACAGATATATATTTTAGGTGGATAGGTAGTCTTCAAACACTTCAAAGACCTACAGAATATGACACTTAAAATGTTTTAATATGATAAGTCTTTTCATGACAGTGAGACATGTCTGCTCCTGGCAGCACCAATTTACTTCAAAAAAGGATGATGGGCATTGAAGAACCTCCATATGAAGTTTGCTTTTATTATGGCAAAGCTAGCCATTCAGGAAAAAAACTACCCTTGCCCCAAATGCTGACAGTATGCTGTCCAAACTAGACAAGCAGGGCACAAAAGAACACAACTGCCAAACTTTGCCAAGACAAGGTAGGACAGTCCTTCAACATTCCTGCTTCACAGAAAAGTCTGTCAGATATTCTAGGCCCATAGGCTGAAGATGGATGCCCCAATGTTGCAGAGGAACCTTGGATTCCTGTCCAGACAGCCAGATGTCTCTGCTGTTTCTATAGTTTTAGAAATTTTTGCTTGCTCTGCACTTCGTGTTTACTCAGGTAATATTATATCCTTCTTGGATCTCTGATGGAGTTAAAGATGGGATAGTTATAGTTACAGTTTTCTTTGTTACCAAATTCAGAAAAAAACTTACAAAAGAAATATAAAGTATATAAGGTTGAGAGACATAAATGAATAAATTGTTTATGAAAATGTTTTGGGGTCTAAAATGATAGTTTTGGGTTGGTAATACAAGTTATGATAGAAAGTAAATAAGGTTCAAAACTTTTGACTCACCAAGGTAGGCTAGATAATGGAGTATTTTCTCTGAATTTCCCAAATGCAAATGGACTGGACATTGTAAATATAATTCATACCTGATAATAGTTCTTATTATATATAGTTTTACTGTGTTAGAGTTAAACCCTTTCCTTTTTATTTAGACAAAAAGAGTGAAATGTTGTGGAATATTTGTTTACACTGTGAACATGTGTCTTTGCCAAGGCACTTTTAATTGGTTTAATAAAGAGCTTAATGTCTAATAGCTAGGCAGGAAAATATTAGACATGGCTTCTAGAGTCAGAGAGGACTCTGGGAAGAAGAACAAGAAAAAGAAGAAGAGGAAGAAGAAGAAGAAGAAGAAGAAAGAAGAAGAAGAAGAAGAAGAAGAAGAAGAAGAAGAAGAGGAGGAGGAGGAGGAGGAGGAGGAGGAGGAGAGAAGAGGAAGAAGAAGAAGAAGAAGAAGAAGAAGAAGAAGAAGAAGAAGAAGAAGAAGAAGAAGAAGAAGAAGAAGAAGAAGAAGAAGAAGAAGAAGAAGAAGAAGGAGAGGAGGAAGAAGAAGAAAGCAGAGTCACCAGCCAGACACAGAGAAGAAACAGGAGGTGCAAGATGGAAGAGAGTTAATACCACATGGCAGAAATATAATTGGATTAATTTAAGTTATTAGAGCTAGGTGAGATAAGCCTAAACTAAAGGCCAAGATTTCACAAATGGTAAGTTTCTGTGTCATTATTAGGGAGCTGACTGGCAGAACAGCTGACTGACAAGTTCTGGTTCTGGGTTGGCCTGTGAGAAAACTGTCCATCCTTCATCTCTCCAGACAACTTCATCCTTGCCTTGTGACAGTTCGACGTTAGGAAAAAAAGGATCTTTATATCTAAAGGTTTTCTGTGCCTACTCCATTCCCATTGAAAACATAATGCTCCAGGGTCCTTCCTCATCTGATTAATGACAGCCTGGGGGTGGCATGAGATGGAATAGGGTGCAATTTCGGATGTCACCTTGATCTACAGTGGGAAAAAACCACTGTAAATCAGAAATATTGGGAATCGAGAATGCATGTACTGCATACTGTCTTCTGGCCATCATCGGTATGCTCAGGACACCTGCAGCTGCTGGTTGGAAGCATTGAGCACAAAGCCTGCATACATTAAAGAGCTGAGCATCTTCTGTGATTTGTTGACTACTAAATTGAGCAATGGGAAACAGGATGATTATGTGGGTACATGTTCACACCACTGAAGCATCAAAACCTCCTAAATCAAATCACTTCGCATCATGAATTGTCTACCACTTTGTGAGAATGGACACTGGGCTAGATCCCTGGAGTTGGCATGGCAAAATCCCAGAGACTGGGTCACAGGAATTGTTTTCACAGTTTTAGGGATTGGAAATCCAAGATCAAGGTGTTGTTAGGGGCTTCTCTCTTTGTCTTGGAGGTAGCTCCTTGGGTGCTTGCTCTTTGCTCACACCTGTGCCTTTGTCCTTGAGCCCCTCTTCCCCTTTGTGAGGTAGTCTCCCCATCTATCCCAGGCTAGCTTCCTACTCATAATCCTCCTCATAATAATCCTACTCATCAGCCTCCCCAGTGCTGGGGTTACAGTTGTACCCCACCACGCCCAGCAAGATCTCATTCAAATCAAAGCAGACTTTTGAAGCACTCTCTCCAAACACCGTCATTCTGTCAAATTCCCATGGTGATTTCAGCTCCTTACAGTAAAACAGCTGCTTAATGATGAGGTAACACTTGCTCAATATGCACTTGTTACACGGAGTATTTCTCTCTGAAACTTGTCATTGTTGCACATTAATTCACTAATTCAAAGTCTGGAGGCCTTTTGAAGTGATACGGAAGCAGACCAGTCACTTCAGCTTGTGCATTTTCCTTCCATCTTCAGCAGGAATGGCTAACCCCAGACCTCTGACTGGTCCTTTTTCTTTGCATTTCTGTTTGGTTATGTGTGAGGTATTCATGTGGAAAACAGCCTTTCTCTAGTTGACACACCGAGTCCTTCACTTTTGTGGAGTATACTAATCCATCAACTGTAGCCCCAGGATATTTGAGGGAGTTTCCCCCACCCCCACCCGGCCAGGATGTTTGTGATCATCTGTGAAGTTTCCAGCTTACTGTGGATGGAAATTGAATAAGAGAGGAAGGCATTGCTTGGGAAGGGGAGGCGGGACTCGGGGTTTGACAGCAGCTAACAGGAGCTGGTCTCTGCCCCTGGCTTTGACATTATGTCTGATGTGAAGCATGAAGGGAAAAGGAGCTTCTTGACTCTCGTCAGCCCACCTGATGATGACTAAGAACACAGCCTTTGCTTTTTACCATGCCATCGATCCCCAGCCCCAGAGCTGTGGCTGTCATAGTATATTTGTCATTCTGGTGCAGAGTGAACATTAACTCCTGGCGTTTTCTTACTACAGTATCTGCCTTTTCATACTCATTTTATTTCTTATTTTCTTATACATATAAGCACAAGGAAATAAAATCTTGTGTAATGCTATCAACCAGAAATAAGCAGAGATAACCTATTCTGAATAATTTTCTCTGCAAATATTATCTCATGAAATTTGATTTTAATATAGCATCTAATGTTAGCATTGTATGCCATTATAATCTTCTATAATATGACTCTGACTAGCTAACTAAATTCTATTGTATAGATGGACTGTACTGTAGTTTATCCTGCCAGATTCCTTTTGTTCGACATTTAGGATTATGTCCAACTTTTTCTGTATCGCAGAGAGGGCTATAATAAGCATCCTTCTACAAAGATGTCTGTAATAATTTCCCTAGACTCAATTATAGAATTGGAGTTTCTGGTCCAATATTATTTGTGTTTGCAGTATTGGTTCCTCACAGCCCAGCGAGTCACCAGAAAGATGTGAACATTTGTATTCAAATCCTCAGACTGTGAGGGCTCCCATTCCATTGCTCATCCAGACTACAACTTGAGCCTTAGGACCAAACTTGCACCTGACAATTCTTGAGTGCTGCTATGCTTAGGAGGTTGAATGTCCTACACATCTGTACGTTAAAGGCTTGGTCCTCAGGATGATGCTAGTAAGAGATGCTGTGGGTCTGTGTAGAGTGAGGTCTGCTAAGAGGATATTTGGGGTGTGCCATTGAAGAGGACTGTGGCACTTCAGCCTCCTCCCATCTATCTCCTCCTTACTTCCTGGCTCATGAAGTGAGTATGAAACATGCCCCCACCATGACGAATTGTCTCATCAGAAGTTCAAAGCTATGCTTCCCGCTACTGTGGACTGAGATCTCCACAGCTATGAACAAAAATAAAAGTTTTCTCACAACAAACTAATTATATCAGATATTTTTATCATTGTTACAGGAAGTTGACTAATACACCAGGCACTATTCTAAGCAGGAAAAGATAGTCATGAACAAAAGAGACAAAAATCTCCTTGCTTTGTGAAGCTAATGAAAGGTATGTTGGATGCTTGTTATAAAGTCAAATATGGCAGGGCAGGAAGACAGGGTACTCTGGGGCGGTACTTAAGATATCACAGGCAAGGAGGTGGATTTGTGTAAGGACCTGAGAAGGTGTAAAAGGAGGCCTGAGCATCCCTAGTGGTAAGTAAGCTCTTTTCCAGTGGGAAGATCCAATGCAAATGTCTTGAAATGGAAGCACTCTTGGCCTGTTCAGGAAGCAGTCAGAGACTGGCAAGACTGGGATGGGATGCTAAGTAGGAAGTGTGAGGTGAGTAGGTCAGGTTGGGAGTTTTACACCACTGTAAACACCGTGGTAGTCACCCTACTGGAGAAGGCTTTTGAGCTGAGGAAAGACATCCATCTCATTTGTGGATTACTCTGGCTGCTGTTCCAAGAATAGATCGAATGGAACAGGGTAGATGTGGTTGGTGGGCTATGGGAAGGCTACTACAATACATTCATATGCCATTTAATAATGGGTATGAGTTCTGGGACATTCTGCTATGTGAATGAACATCACAGAATATACTCATTCAAAGTCAGCTGCACCACTGGGTAACATGTTCTTATGGGACACATTGTATATATGGCCTTTTATTAAGCCCCCAAAATCATTATTTTTTTGTGTGTGCTATAATTTAGAAGATAGGGAAGGTAATATAGAGCAGTGTGTTGTAGTACAGTTTACAGAAAATGATTCCAAGGCAAGTGCACGGAAAGTTAGGATTTCTTCATAAGAAAAATAGAGAAACCGAGGTTCCTGACCTGAGTAGTTTGGGAGGACAGTTTCCCATGCACTGAGGTGGGGAATATAGCATGAGACTATAGAAGGAACTTCTAACTTCCACACTTAGAGGAAGACTGAGTTCTTAGGGTGGTCATGCCATCCAAGATGCTTAGACATGTTTGTGGAGTTGTTTTGGAAGTTTTGTACACCTGGATCTGAAGTTCAGGCAGGAGGCCAGGGGATTGTTGTACACACACACAGACACACACACATACACACACACACACACACACACACACACACACACACACACACACACACACACACACAAACATCTATCCACCCCAAATAGGGAGCCCACAATAGACCAAAGTACAGATACCACCAAAGTCCCACTTGGTGAACCTTGAGTTTTATTGGGGTTACTTAGAGGAATATGGGTGAGGGGTTACTTATAGGAGCAAAAATGCCTCAGACAACTGCAACGCCAAGGACACCCCAGCATGGGTAACAACAACTCACCAAAGGTGGGAACCTGGAGCACACTGAACAGCCTGTAGGCAGCTCAATGGGCTGGAGAGTGTCCTCTCCAGGTACCTCAGTAGGTCTAACCCTCTTTCAGGCAGCTCAGCTAGTTTCTGCTTCTTCCAGGCAGCTGGTCTGCTCTCAGAGTCTTCTTGTCAGAGTCAAGCTTGGCTTGTTTACTCTGGGAGGATGGGCCCTAGTGAGTCTCTGTTCAGTTTCAGGAACTTCCTGAAGCTACTGTTTGCCTTCCTGAGGCCAGAGCTTTCCCATAGGACAGAATATTTCAGTCTCTGAGGAAACTGTTAACACAACAGGGATAGGTGCAATTCAGGGAGAACTGTCCTTGTCCAGTGTGATAAGCGGTTTGTGGATGTGAATAATCAAAAGAGAAGGAAAACTGGAGACACTAAAGATGCATGACTGGGGTATTCCAGGAGGCAAGAAGAATGGGTTCTAGAACACAGCATTAAGTTTAGATGGGAATGCAAGTCATTCATCTGGCATCACAGAAAGAAGAGCCGAATGGGTGCATGCACACACAGTAGGTGGCTCTACTTGTGCATGAGGACACAGTAGGTAGCCATATGGGGCAACAGATCTTTGTGCAAGTTCTATGTAATTTTCTCGTTTCTCAGGGAAATAGAAAAAGGAAATACTATACATTAAGGGTGAAGAACTTAGAGAGATGAACTGAGGTGTGCCAAGCATAGAGCTCTTGTGTCAATGTGAGGGGCTCAGGGGACTGAGTTGCAGCTGAGTTGAGGGGAGTTGTTGAGGATCAGGACAGGGGTGTTGCTACACATGGAGAGAATATAGACTCCAGGTTATCTCTGCACACAGATATGCAAAAGTTGCTGGTGGATCTGCAATAGAGGTGAGGGAGAGGGAAGGATCAAGATCGATCCTGTTTTGAAAAGCATCCTGAAGGGGGTTCGTAACAGCATCACATAGGTCCTCACCCTAAAGGGGGTACTTTAACAGAGTCACTCAGAATGAAATGAAGGCCAGAGCTGTCTTACATTTTGGCTAAACAATTAAAGTTCACTATGGCACTTTTACTATTTAAAAATCCACTATGAGTATTCTGGCAATCTTTGACTTAACATGCCATGGTTGGTAAACAGCACAAATGATTTTGAGATGTTCCAGTCTCTGTGTGAAGTACACCCTCATTTTTCAGTGGAGGAGACAAAGGCCCAGAAGGGTGCATGGGGCTAACTACAAATGTCAGGGGAGGGGAAATAAAATGAAAATTGTTTCATTCATTTATAGTTGTTTACATCTTGGATTGTTGAATATTGGCTGCATTCTTCTTTTGCTTTATAATGACTAGAACAGATTCTCAAGCAAGTAGATAAGTAAACACATTTAACAATGATTCTACATAACACACTAATGGCTATTGATTGTCAAGACCTCTTCTAAATATGTATAAAGCATTGTATAGTGTGGCAGCCTCTTATGTGAGGGTTAGGGGTTTCCAGTTCTTCTAAGAAAATGGAGTAGTTCAATGTTCTGTACCTCTGCTTTTAGTTGAAAAACAAAAAGGAAGCACTCCCTTTGAAAGCCTTACTTATGGGCCCGGGAGACGGCTCGCTTCCTGAAGTGGTTGTTGTGCAGGCATGAGGACCTGAGGTAGGGTCCAGAACCACAGAAGAGAAGCCAGTTGGTGGTGTCACTTGGAATACTAGCTCTGAGAAGAGGGGGAAAGCACTCTTGGTCTCACTGACCAGCCAGCCTAGGTCACAGTGAGCTCTAGGATAATGAGAGGACCCTGTCTCTCAAAATAAGGTGGATGACATTTCTGAGAAATGACACTCAAGGATGACCTCTGGCATCCACACGCATGTGCACACACACATACATTCATATACATACACACACATACATGATACAAACATACACATATGCACACATACATTATACCACTCATACACATGCACTCATACACACATGCATGCATACTCATGCATGTCTACATACACATGCACACATATAGACATACACAGACACATATACACACACCAGTTTATGAAAGTTTCACATATGATTCTAATGCTTTGGTTTAAAGTTCACTTTGGTGTTTGATACTGGATTTTACTACATTTCTAAAAAGAAAATGTGAGTTGTCCTGGATCACTCTTGTACCTAGAATGTGGCAACTTTCCCTAAAAAGGAAAATAGTAGGAAAGTCCTGGAGATAGTTCATATTTTTAATTCATTGCCTTCAAATTGTTTCCTAGTTGTTCGCTTGAAAATATACTACTAGCTATTTTCTAAATGTCCAGATGGTTTCTAGGAAGGCTTCATCCTTTCCGTTCGAGTATTAGTCCTTTGAGGGCAGGAAAGGTTCTCTGCGTCAGATATGTTTCATACCTCGCCTGGTTGTATACAGTGTCTGTTCATGGATGTTAAAGGGATGAAGGATAATTCAAATCCTTACACTTCCATTTCTTTTCACTTCTCAGGTGCATTTGAAAGTCATGCTCCCTCTTTGTGGAAGCATGGGTGTGCCCAGTGCACTGTTGTGAACTCAGCCATCCACCTCTGACAGTTCACTATCTAATTAATTAATCATTTGATAATTAAAATGACCTCCTTTTGGCTGATATCGGATCTCAAGAAAGGTTGAAAAGAAACCTGACACATTAAATTGTGTCCTGTTCCATTGCGACAACCCTGCCATTTAGCACATGATGTCATATCTGATCACATTGTGGTGAAGTTGAACAAGACAGGAATGTATTCGAAAAAGCCTAGCATATTAGACTAATATAAAGGCATTGATAAGTCACTCTTTCAAAATGAAAGTCATTAGGCAAAGTTGGCAGTGTGAACCTTTGAGCCACCAGCAAATCTCAATGAACCGCTGTCCTTCAAGAGAGTTTCTGCTTCTGGAGTTAGGTCTTTAATAGTTTCCATTGTGAGATTTGGTTAGACTACTCTGGACAACATATTATGTGCTTTAGAAACCTTTCATGAACGTGGACTTTTGTACTGAGTTCAGCATTAGTTTAGCAGTGGAAAAAAAACTGAAACACAGAATCCTTAACTGGATTGAGGATGCAGCATTTTTTCCGCCTCTATTTCCAAAAGAGTAATTAACAGGAGTTGGAAGTGCAATAGAAATTTACAAAAAAAACCCATGCCTTAAAGTCTTCCCAGGTCCACAGCAGCCTCAGCTCGCACAACATTATTGCTTTAACAACAATAATAAACATGTTCAACACTTTAATACAGAATATGCGTGGCTCTTGGTGTACTCTCCCATTATGAGGTAGTGTGCAGTTTAGGGAGAGCTCTCGCTGTAACAGTGGCCCATGGTTGACATGCTGGTTCTCAAATAAGCTACAGATGACATGGGTGTCTTCTCAAAGAGGATATTGGCTTTCTGTATATAATTAATAACAAGAAAACTGTATCCTGACTTTCAGGTCTGCAGTAGCATCCTGGAACAAAAAGGACCATAAATTAACATCAATTATGTATTAAAACTCCAATTAACCTGGCTGACACTGATATACTTTAACAAGGCACATTTAGATAAAAGAAAAACTCTCTAATTACTTGGACAGGACCTTCTGACCCATTCTGCTCTTTTAGCCCAAGTCCAACCTCGTGAAGAATGAAATGAGGGGAGGAAGTCTCACACAAGGTGACAATACCACACCAGAAGGTGTCCCCCAAATACCCTTTTACCATTAGAAAATTTCCATGAGGAATGTTTTACTGCACCTGGATTCTTAACAACAAATACAGCCTTTGAAGGTCACTTTAAAGTCAAACATGGGGGCACTCTTTGAGATTTTCCTTTGCAACCTACTCATCAGCCATACCGTGAAGGTACAGAAGGCATTTCTCCTCCCAATCCTCCACTCTGCTTGGCCTCCCTTTAGGAAAGTCTCCTAGGAAACCATTCAGGGGTCCCAGTTCTCTTTGAACTCCTCCTTGTCCCTGCCCCTCAGGTCTTTTTACTGCCTCCTATTTTCCAGTTGATTTGGGAAGCAGCCGGGCCTCCACTCCCCATCTGGTCTCCAAGTGGTTCTCTGGATTTTGTTCATCTCTGAATTCTGTCCACTGCCTGGGCATCTCTCCAAATTCTCTAGATCCTTCCAGTTTGGCTTAATCGCCTTGCTTTGACCACAACTGATATGCATCCACCTGCCTCTTCTAAGTTGTACACTGCATGCCCCAAAGCATCTCTCCATCTGAAGACACAGAAGTTCAGACAATGGTGTTCACGGAATGGACAAAAAGAAAAGATGGTGTGAGCAACCAGACGGGGAAGTAAGACAAGTCCTAGGAGCTGCAGAGATAAAGCAGGAAAAACAGAATAAATAGTGTGATTTTCTCATTGTCCTGTAGGTAGTACGTCCCAATGCAGTCTTCTGTGAGACACCGGTTCCTTTCTTTGATCAAGACAGGATCTTATATAGCTAAGGCTGGTCTTGAACTCACTGAGCATAATACTGAGTTTCTGATCCTCCTAGCTCTACCCACAGTGTCCTGGATTACAGGCAAATGCTACCATGCCTGGTTTTTGTGGCACTGGAGATTTTTCCCTGGGCTTCATGCATGTCAGGCAAGCACTATAGAACTGAGCTATATTCCCAGCCCCCTGGTCATGTCTTGCCATGTCTCCCACGTCTGTTCTCTAGCTCACCCTCTGTGGTCGACAGCACCACTTATTTTATTTATGCTACTTACCCTGTGTTCAGCCCGGCTTTCCTGCTCATCCTCTTCAACTGCACACAAGACACTGTATAAGGAATAAATACTGTCTTCACGCTCTTCTCTGCCTACATCCCAAATGAGACCAACTTTTTATAGATACAAATGAACTCAGCTTTTAGCCAAATACGAAATTTAAAAAATCAAGAAATGCATCTAAATAAAGCAGAATTTCTACTTATACATTTGAATAAATATATCCGAGTTCTTTCAGGGCCACAGATATATGTGAATAGACGCTCAGATCTATCTAAGGACTAAGTATCTGGAACAGATGCTTATGAATAGAGATGAAAGTATATATACGGAATTTAAAATGTTGTCAACATGGGGGAGGTCAATGAAGATACCACCAAGTGTACGCTTTTTTTTTTTTTTTTGGTCAGAGGAGAGTGCCAGTGGGAACACGGGTGGCAGATGCTGTTCTCACAGAGCTGAAGGCTGGGATCAGGGGAAGTGGTCTGAGTGGAGCCTGGTAGGGGAAGCAGCTGCTCTGCACTTGGGTAAAGCAGTTAGTCTGCGGCCAGGTAAAGCATCCCCAGGAACTTTCTTTGAAAGTTGACTTTCTGCCCTTCATCCATTTTGGATTGTGTGCTCAGGCCCAAGGCTTGCAATCGTTTTCTTGTCCCCGATTTTGTGTTTTTCTGACCTAGATTTGATAACTCGACTGTTTTCCTCTCTATGACCTGACTTAATACTGCCCTCATCTACTTCGCTGGAAACCTCAGTTCAAGGATAAGCAGGGAAGTCCTTCAAGTTTCCAAACAGAAGAACAAGTTACAGAAAGAGTGGCCTTGTGCTTCCCCTTTGAAACATGAAAGCCAGAAGACAATGGAATACAGCATCTACACAAAGCTGAGATACAATTATTATAATCTGATTTATATGAGAGTGAAAAAAATTGCAAACCTTTGCCCCCAAACAACTGATGTAAGCCCCAGCAATCTCTCACCTGAAGGACACCCGTAGCCTTTCCCTGGAGTCTATTCTTCCACCACAGCCAGAAGACCCTTTTGAGAACAATTGCCACATCAGGTTACTTCAATGCTCAAATCCTCTAGCAGTTCCCAACTCCCCTCTGACCTCTGGCCACTTCCCCTCAGCAGGGAATGAACTTTACCTTTGCGATGCATGGTTGTGTGGGTTTGCCTGCCTCGGGTCTTTGCTTAGTTATTATCTGTTATAGAGGCCGCTCTGGCCCATTGTATTTTTATGAAATAGCAGTCTTCTTGTTGGTCACTCTATCTCCCTTACCTCTTGGCTTTCCACATATATTCGTCATTCTCTGCTTTACTGTGTACTTATTTTGAGGTTTACTTTCCACAGTGTTTGGCCATGGAACCAGGACCTCAGGCACCTCCTTAGGTGTTTGTTCGTAGTATCCTTGCTCCTGTTCGGAGTTTGGCACCATGAAGCCAGAGGACTTGTTTGTTCTCTCTTACCTCCTAGAAACCATCTTTAGTAAGCTCTCACTACCCGTCAAAGGAAGAGAAAGTTGCCTTTGGTACTAAACTCATTTTATCCAGAGTGCCAATGCACTCTCCTGCTAGGCAGGAAAGGGAAGAGTCAGGTATATTCAAGAAATTAGGGAGTGGCACCCACAAACATTAATTATATTCTCAAGAAAGACCCTTAAATCACCTAGAATGGTTGCTAAAAATACAATTACATTAGATTCTCAGATTTCTTCTCAGCCCAAAGAAATCAGAATTTCTAGAAGAAAGCCCTGGAACCTTAGAATTCCAAACTATGGCACCAAATATTCCCCAAGACTTTTTATATTTCTACTATAAGGCAATTCTGGATAACTCTGTGAATCTAATTTTATAAGAAAAGCATATAAATATACTTTAATATCAATAACCAAAAGGTATTTATGTGTCTGAGGTAATATAATTTTCTATTGCTTTAACATCTATTTGTCTGTCTAGGGATCATCTATCATCCAATTTATCATGTAGCTATCATGTAAATATTTATCATCCATTATCTATTTGTCATTTATCATCCAATTTATCACTAACTAGCTGTCACATAAATAACTATCATCCATGAATTATCTGTCTACTCTATATTTATGTATGCATGTATCACCTACATATATATACCTGCATATGCATTATCTATCATCTAATTCTCTATCTATATATCATCTATCTATCTACCTATCCATGTATCTATCTACCATCTCTGTCTGTGTATGTATGTATGTATGTATGTATGTATGTATGTATCATCTATCCATCTATCTATCTATCTATCTATCTATCTATCTATCTATCTATCTTCTAACTAGAGTTTAGGAGAGTTTGCATACTGTCCTATATGAGACTTCTTGAAATAAGACAAGTTTTATTATCTCATCCATTCTTCAGCTTACTCATTTTCATTCTAATTCAACTCCACTTGGTCCAGTTGTGCTCTCAGTACGAAGCTCATTTCATCCACAGACAGATGCAGCTGGGATGTGCAGACATAATGCGGCACTTGTTAAAAAGAGCTTCTCCATTCATCCCAAGAAGGGGGAGAGGGAGGATTCGAGTCTTACTGGGAACGTTCATGTAAAACATACCAGAGTCTGCGCCTGGCATTTAGTGGAAAGGCACATTTCTCTTTTCACCAGTATTTTCCAGGAACATCACTATGTTACAGTCTGGTACCATAATTGATTTTATATTGAATATGCATATTGGGGGAACAGCTAATTAGGCCCACAGTATTTCAAAACATCAGGAATTACTAAAATGGTTAAAAGTTGTTAACCTAAAATATAGTTTGGTAATTAAAGCAAACAGTTATTTAGAAAATTCAATTATGATAAATTAATTCTTGAATACCAGAAAAGTAAAGTCCTATCGAGTAAAATAAGATCCTTGAAAACCGCATGGCTATAATCTTAGTGGAGAGACAAAGCATGTCAAAACATGGAATCATTAAAGAGTAATGAAAGCTTGCTCTTGTACAAGCTACCTAATCGCTTTGATTCACACTGTGTCTCTCACCAGTGAAATGGATACAATAACACAAGACTCCTGGGGAGGTTGCAAGATGAAAGGACCTAACTCCTATCTTTGATAAATGGTATAGGACGCCACTCGAGGAGGGTCCACAGAGGCATGGGGACAGAGTGGTGGCCGAAGCTCCACAAAGCCAGAGAAGCCTTTGTAGAGGTAGACACAGCTTGCTCTTGGACGAGTTTGGAAGACCAGTGTAATACACAAAGGTGTGGGGGTGGGGGAAGCTTGATGTTTCAAAGGAACAATAAGGGGACATCGTACTGAAGGTGTGGGTCACAAGAGGCAAGACCGACCAGGAGCGAGTTCATCTTGAGGAACCAGCAGAAATGAAATATGCCAATGTAGAGAAAAAGCCACTGTGCCAGTCATTCTACTACCTAAGAGAACAGCTTAAAGCAACGTGGCTGGTCCCTGGTTGTTGTGTTCCTGACGAGGAGTTACCTTTATAATGAAATAACTTGGGATGTATGTAAAGTTTGTCTGTGCTGTCAATATCCAGCGTGGAATCATGGCACATTTTTGCACGCCTTTACATAGTCTTTGCAAGAATGACTCGTACTTATCTTTAGCAGCCTTGTTGTAAGTTAAATACCGTGTTATTGTTGGAACCTTAGGTTGTTCCGCATTTCCCTTCTCTAACTTATAACACTGCCATGAGAATAATTCTCAAAAAAATATATTTGGGTTCCTTCACAGGAAGAACTGCTAGAATGACAGCTGAGTCCCAAATGTGTGAATGTATTTAAGATTATTATATTTGTAAATTGCAGTACTGAGCTGTGCCAGTTTATATTTCCATGAGAAAAAAATGAGAGTGTGCATTTCATCCCACTCTTGGCAGAGAAACTAGCACGGAGTGGAGCTGTGGATCCTGGGAAACGCGGTTTGGCGGCTGTACGCGGAAGGACTTGGGGAAGGGTCAGTGAGCCAAACAATAACAGGCAGGTGCTGTGATCTGGCCTGGACACCCTGATCCCGTATGGAAAGAGAAGGAATGCATCCAAGACATTCTCCCTCTAGTCTGTCCTCCCCTCTTCCTTAATAACTTGCCCTTTCCCCCTTATTAAAAATACAAATCACCGTAGAAATTGACGAAATATAGAAATGTAAAAACCTTTGATTTCTACTTTTGTGTACAGCACTGCTATCTTTTTTTCCTACCCATAGTGCCTTTATTTTTTATTTTCTTTTCAGAAAGGAATGACTGAATACATATTATAGCTAGATTTTAGGTCTAAGGATTATTTTCAATGGAGTAGTGAATGGATTCATTACAGATGTGCATGCATGTGTGTGCTTACATACATGATAATGGTCATGGTACTTCCCGAAGTTAAAGAATCATGGTATTTCTAAGTAAGATGTAGGGTTTTCTTTCTCTTTTTCTTTTTTGAGCTATGGTCTCATTCTTAGCCCAGGTTGGCCTAGAACTCATTTGATAGCCCAAACTTACTTTGAACTCAAGTAATTCTCCTGTCTCAGTCTCACAATGCCAGGATTGCAAGGGTGAACTGCTTTACCTGGCGTCACAGCTCAAGAAGGAGAGTTGGAAATAAACTAGAGATCAACTTCCTCCTCTGTGTACTGTATTCCTTTATGCACAGTGGGTGGTGTTGGTTTGATCACTAACTCCCTCAACGTGTGTGTATCTTGAAATGTTTTTATTTCTCTGTCAATTTTATTTATTTATTTTTAGACATTGTTTTTATTGATTCTTTGGGAACTTCACATCATGTACCCCAGTCCTGTTCATTTCCCAGTTCTCCATATCTGCCCTTCATCCTTACAGCATCCCCCCAAAGGAAAACTTAAAAAGAATAAGCACAAATAAGAATATTAAAACAAGCAAACAAACAAGCAAAACCACCACAACAAGCCACCACTTCATCCCTCCATCTTTCCCATCTCTTCATTGCCTCTTCTTTTATCTTAGTGGCATTGGGAGCTTCAGTGTGTCACACAGTAGACCCTTTTGTCCACACAGTTTTACTTGCAAATGTTCATTGTGTAGTGTGTTGTTGGTCAGGTTCAAGGTCTCTGGCTTCTGGTATACCATCAATGCTGGACCCTCACCGATATCTCCTCTCAGATATCCTGCTATTGCCAGAATGATGGAGAGCCTGGATTAGTCCCTTCACATGCTCCAGCAGGTCATAGATGGGGTAGAGGTTAGGGAGGACCCACTCAAAGCCCTGGGTCTTGTAGGCCCCAGCTCAGGCCTGAGCTACACTCGGTCGGTTGTGGTAGCGCATGCTGGTAGGATTTGCTGAAGGAGAGAGAGGCAGGAGGATCCCGAGTTTGAGGCCGCCCTAGGAGGCTTGGGAGAAGCTTCGGCCCGGACTGAGCCACAAACAGTGGTGGGACCATGGAAGCAGTGGCTACTGCTCCATTGCCAGCTCCTTCTCATCATGTTGGTGACTGTGGTGATGCTGCTACCTGGGATGAAGGGTTTACCGCTGCTGGTTCAGAGAAGAATTGCCAGGACCTTCGTGTTACAAGAAAGCATCGGCAAAGGTCAGTTTGGAAAAGTTTAGCAAGACAAATGGTGGGGAGAAATTGCTGTGAAGATTTTCTCTTCTAGGGTGGCTGCTGAGTTGGTTGGTCCAGACCGTTATGACCATCTCTCTCAGGTGAGAGGTGAAGCTGGCTCTCCCAAGTATGTGTGTGTTGGGGAGAGTAGCTCTCCTATGAGGGGTGGAAGCAGTGAAGGGTGGGCAAGGTCAGCTCTAGGTTGATGGGGGGTGGCTTTCCCCTGTCCTGTGAGGGGGTAGGCCAGCTCAGTATGACCCTCCCACTTCAACACATGATTTCATACTTGGTTTGCAAGGGCCCCTGTGGTACCCAGACATGGCCAGCAGTAGCAACTTGGGCCTGGTTGTCACCATGGCCCTGGGTGGCAGCATAGGCCTCTCAGACTGGAATGGGCCATCAGTAGCATAGTCTCAGGTGGTGGCCTAGACCCCTGGCATCTGCACAGCCTTCAGTGGTAACAGGAGCCACCGGCATTGGTGCAGACCCTGACTGTGGTAGGGCCACAGACTCAGACATGGCCCTAGGCAGCAGCTTGGACCTGGTCAACACCCTGGTCCCAGCTCAGCCACTCAGGTTGGCATGGCTCTGGCGCCTACGCATCCCTCAGATGTGGCAATCCCAACATAGCCACAAGTAGTAGCTGAGAAACCAGGCATCCTTGTGACCTTTGGTGGCAACACAGGCCATGGACATCAACACAGACCCTAGCTGCAGAGGGCCCCTGGACCCAGACATGGTCCCTGGCAGCAGCCCAAGCCTGGATATCACCATGGCCCTGGGTGGCAGCACAAGCCACTCAGATTGTGGTGGCCCCTGCAGTGGCGTGAGGTCTGCCTTTACACTGACAGGGTTAACCTACTTTTTATTTTGTAAGTATTGGAATGTTTTGACTTGCTTCTTTTGCTTTAGTTTTTCTTCTCTGACCTTTAAAGAGGCTACAGTTTATCTACCTTAAATATGCAAATGAGGCCAAGATTGCTATTTTGTCTCTAGGGTTTTCCAGCAGCTATCAGTCAGAATCATCTGAGAGGCTGAAAATCATTACTATCCAGGCTGCACCATTTGGGATTCTGTTTAAAGTCTGAGCTGTGGCCTGGGCAATGGTCTATTTTAAAAGTCCCCCAGGTAATATATTATGGATATCAAGATTTTTTCTATTTTTCCTTCAATGTCACCATAACTACTTCCAACACTAAGAGAAGCCGCTTCTTAGTTTTTACTCCAACAATATTCTGGAATGGGTCTTCATACCATCTCCGCCATGTTCTCTGGGTAGGATATGCATTACCCAGACTACCTCCCACATCTCTAAATGTCCACATACCATCCATATCTTGACCATTAGGTGGATTAGAGCTAAGCATTGTTTAGAGACGGCCTTTTGCAGTTGAATCTTCTAATAGAGTTCAGAGTTTTAGGCAGCCCAAGTTATAGCTCTGTGTTTGTGTGTGTGTGTTGAGTGTGTGTTGTGTATGTGTGTTGTGTGTGTGGTATATGTGTGTGTGTGGTATGTGTGTGTGTTGTGTGTATGTGTGTTGTGTATGTGTGTGTATGTGTGTGTGTGTGTTGTGTATGTGTGTGTGTTGTGTATGTGTGTTGTGTGTGTGGTATATGTGTGTGTGTGGTATGTGTGTGTGTGGTATGTGTGTGTGTATGTGTGTTGTGTGTTGTGTGTGTGTGTGTGTGTGTGTGTGTGTGTGTGTGTGTTGCTGGAGACTGAACCCCTGGCATCTGTCATGTTGAGCATGTGCTCTGCCACTGACCTGCACCCTCAGCCCTCCTGCCACAGCTATGACCGTGGTACTTCCTACTAGTTTCCTTCTCTGTTCCACCAGAACTCCCCAGCTTTTCAGGAGGTTTACTCTTCAGGTAGTCCACCAATCTATTGTTAACAATGCTGGTGATAACATGATAGAACTATCCATCAAAGAAACATAAACTGCTGTGGTCTGGGAGCTAGAGTTATTTGTACAAGTTAAAACTAATAGTTAGCAGTAATGTCCTTTCATCTGGTAGTAAGTACTCAAGCCATCATGGCACCATGATCAGCCAAGAGCTTGTTAGAAATGCAAATTATAAGATGTTTCCCTAGGTTTGCTAAACGAGAAATTTAAGAGTAGGGTAAAGCAGGGCTCAGAAATCTATATTTTAACAAATTTTCCAAGTGGTTTTGGCACTCAAATGTGAGAGTCACTCTCTAGCCCAAGATCTCCTTGTTCATTTTCATCAAGAAAATAGAACAATCCCACTGATAACTAACTAAGCAATAATAAGGTCAAGAGTGGCACAGCCACTCCATCCCTGTGAAACTCAGGGGCCATCTTGGAAGATGGGAGAGAAAGAACCTGGTGAAACAGTCTGGGGATGGCAGGACTGCTGCATTCATGAACATAGAGCCAATGTGGTTGCATGCACAAGAGCTCACCAAGAGCAGGCCGTTAATGTTCCAGCATTAGGTGAGGATAAGCACACATGAGCCCTATCCTTAGCTCAGTAGCTATAGGCTATAGATGTCCTCTGGTGTGGGGAGACTCAGTTTCTGAGGAGGGTGTGTAGTCTCTGGTAGGTAAAACATACTCCTGCAGATAGGCCCCCACACTTGCAGTATGTGGAGAGCACAAATTGAATTTTGTTGGTTATAAAAATAAAAAGGCAGGGAGCTGTAAAGAGGTAGGGAAGGGAGGATGGATCTGGAGGAGTTAGGAAAAGGAGTGGGGGTACGAATATGTTCGAAGTACCTTGCATATAGGCATGTAATTCTCAAAGAATTAATACAAATACTATATTAAAAATGAGTGGTCTGCCGGGCGGTGGTGGCACATGCCTTTAATCCCAGCACCAGAGTGGATCTCTGTGAGTTCGAGGCCAGCCTGGGCTACAGAGTGAGTTTCAGGAAAAGCTCTACAGAGAAACCCTGTCTCAATAAACCAACAAAAAAAGAAAAAAAATGAGTGGTCTAGTCAAGTCTCAAAGCGGGCATTAACTACTCAGTGTGCAGCATTAACAGCACCTCCTTACCTATAGGGGATGTTTCTAAAACTTACAGTGGCTGTCTAAAGATGCAGCCAGTACCAAACCACAAGTATGTTATACCTTTCCTTATATACCATGATAGAATTTTAGCTTTATTTTCTGGGAAGCACTTTGTGATTCTCTTTCACACATGCTAATTGCTGGCATCATTACTCTTGTAGTCTGAGACATTATTAAGGAAAAGAAGAGTCACTTGAACACAAACACCGGGAGAGCACAGTAGCAGATCTTTTAAGGAGATGCCTGGTGACCATAGAATGAACGGTAAACACACAGACACACGGGCCAAAGGGGAGGCCCATGCCTCAGGCACACGGTGGGACGGAGCAAGATTTCTTTATGGTACTCAGAAGAGCATCACTTTAAAACTTACTGTTTACTCCTGGAATTTTCCATTTAATTGTTTGGACCAAGGCTGATCCCAGGTAACTGACCCTGGAGAGGAAAACCACAGACTGGGGGGTTCATTGTGCTAAAGTCGTAGTTATGCTAATTTACTGTGATCATTACGGCACTCAGGCTAATCTTCATATTATGATGCTTTTCTTGAAATTGAAATTTAGCTCGTGATTCAAGCCAAAGGGAGTGTGGAAGCCAGAATTTGGAGTAAATCGCCTAAATGGCCCATGGGTTTGTTCCAAACTATTCACATCCAAACCTCCCGCATAGGAACTGCTCCCCAGCTCTTCGAAAGTGAGACAAGGAGCCAAGTCTTTTGTTTCTTTCTCTGTTGACTGTAATTTCTGAGGCAGAAGTAACAAAATTCTCTTAGTTGTCTTTAAATTATGCTAATCAGGTGTGTGCCCCATGAACAGTGGAGCCTGAGTACTGTGGTTTAAGTTGCGAAGGTGTATGGCAATCTTACTTTCCCTAAAATCTTCCCAGGGATAATCAATTTCAGGCTGGAAGAAATAAATTGGTAGCTAGTTCTTTTTCCATTTGAATTGGTAAAGCATTCTCTTTCGGCTGCGTTCACTGTTTTCTAAGCTCTTTTCTCTGATTGAAATGTATGCCTTTCAGCTTTCCCGATGGCTTCCCATGCAAACCCAGCAGCAGAAGACCAAGGAGGAAGAAGACATACCTAAGTTTCTAAACAAAATCTAGTTTCATGTGTGAAATAGCTCACTATTAGATGTAAGGAAAAATGAACTGTGTATTTGTATGAATATCAGGAGGGCCTTTGAGGCTGTTTGTCACTTGGAAGAACTTAGAACTAGAGCCAGGAGGTCAGGATATGGAGGGAGATGTGAGCACCCTCTTCCCATGCAGACTCACCAACAGACCACAATAACAAGCACATTGGCCATCCTAGGATGCTAAGCATCTTATGGGAGGTGGTTTGAACCATTATTGGAGAAAGCGAAAATTTCTTCAGAGACATGTTTACCATCACTGTATAATCGAACACTAGGTTAAGGACCAGGAGCTCCTGTGGATGCTGCCAACCTCGCCTTGGGAGGTTTCTTGGGTCTACAGTGTCCTTTTACTTCAATACTGGCAGTCTGACTTTTATAGGTCCCCAGAAGGCCTGGCTGTATATCTGCATATTCTAATTCCTTTCTCTCCTGTGTGTGTGTGTGTGTGTCTGTTTGTATAGTCAAAGCAGAAGATTGTTGCCTTTACCTCACAAGTGCTCATAATCAAGTGCATCATGATAAGAGGTGCTCTTGAATTCCAGATGCATCTTCAGACAAAGTAGGAGCAAGCAGATGCTCCTCCAGGGCCAGAGTCACCTATTGCTACCAGATGGTTCAAGTCTGTCCGAACGACCAGCTGTCTCCCCTTATCTTCCTCTGCTTCCCCGTAGCCCCAGGCCCTGTGCCGCTAACGCTAGTTTAGCCAGTACCCTGTCAAATTGTCTCATCTCACTCCTGTGCACTCTCTCCCACTGGCTTCCTGTGTGCATCCCTTGTCCTCACTCACCCGTCACTTTCGCAGATACTCAGGGTCTTCTGGAATGCTGAGCACGGTTAAGATATCAGTTCAAATATGCTTGTCACCACTCAGGTCTTTCAGGTTCAGTGCTGTCTGCACAAACAAGACCCATCACCATTTTCCCCTTCCTACTACTCTGCCAGGACGACTGGAATTGGTGGGGCTTTTAGCTTCAGACTTATTTGGTTCAAATTATCCCTAGGCACTCAGTCCTAAATGGGATTTCTTCATCACCCCACCCCTACCCCCAGGCTCAGGGATCTATGAGAAATAGAGGCAGAAAGATTGCAAGAGCCAGAGATAGTGGAGCAGTGTCTTCCAGTCACAGTAGGACTGATGCACATATGATCTCACAGAGACTGGCAGCATGCACTGTGTTTAAGCCAGACAAAGTCTTAGCAATGAGCGGGGAAGTGGACATGCATGGCCACCCCTAACCAAGAACTGTCTGCAACTGATAGCCCCCGGTAGAGGGAGAGTCAGTTTGATGCAATGGAGTGCACTGGGTGAATCAACTACTCTCCAGGGCAGGCCCATGCCCACAAGTGTTAGCCAACACAGAACTCCCCAAGGGCTAGCCAACACAGAACTCCCCAAGGGCTAGCCAACACAGAACTCCCCAAGGGCTAGCCAACACAGAACTCCCCAAGGGCTAGCCAACACAAAACTCGGCAGTATTTGTTTTGCTTTGTTTAGACTTTTTTTTTCTGTTTGTTTTGGTTTTCACTTTTGTGCTTTGTTTCTTTTTTCTTTTTTCCTGAGTAGGTTGGGAGGTAGTTGGAGGAGGAGATCTGGAAAGAGTTAAAGGAGGAGAAAGCATGACCAAGATAAATTCTATGAAGAAGTTTTTAATTTAAAAGTTGCTTAAATTGGTTTTATTGTTAAATGTGTTTCTTTTTCTGTCGATTGTGATTGAGATTTTTTTCTGGGTGTACTCGTCTGGACTGGCAGGTGTGGTCTTTCAGAATTTGTAAACATCTGTACAATCTGTACAGGCCCTGCTGGCTTTCAGAGCCCCCGAAGAAAAGTCAGGTCTCCATCGAATGGGGCTGCCTTTATATGTGACTCGGTCCTTTTCCTTGTAGCTTTCAGTCTCCTTTCTCTGTTCTGCTCCTTTATCGTTTCATTACATGTTGCAGGAAATGTCTTTTCTGGTCCTGTCTGTTTAGTGTTCTGTTTGTTTCCTGCACTTTCATAGGCATTTCTTCCTTTAGATTGGGGAAATTTTCTTCTATTATTTTGCTAAAAATAATTTTTGTGCCCTTGACCTAGGTTTCTTCTCCTTCCCCTATAACTATTATTCATAAGTTTGGTCTTTTTATAGTGTCCCAGATTTTATGGCTGTTTTGTGCCCGGGTTTTTTTAGATTTAACATTTTCTTTGACTGAGCTATCCATTTCTTACTTTGTCTTCAAGACCTCAACTTCTGTCTTTTGTGTTTCAATCCGTCGGGCAGGCTGCCGTCCGAGGTTTCGTTTGATCTCCGAAGGTTTTCATCTCCTGCTTTAGTTCAGTTTGGGTTTTCTTTAGCGGTTCAATTTCCTTGTGAAACTCAGCTTTCACATCTTGCGTTGTTTCCATTGTTTCATTAAACCGTTTGTGTTTCCTGTCTCCATCTGTGTCATACAGTCTTGGGCCCTTGAACATTTTCGTGTTTTGTGCATCAGCTAAACTGCGTCTTGTGGGGCCTATTGCGATTGGGTTGCTGGCTTCTGAGGAGGCTGATTGTCTTGGTTGTGGATATTGGTATTTTGTGCTGACGTCTAGGTACTTGGAGTTATGATATTCAAATTGTTTCTTGGTGTAGATACCTGGTCTCATTTTTGTTCTGTGGATGTTTGGTTCTTTAGTTTCTCTTGTCCACTCTGGGTCCTAGCCAAGTGTGGTGGCTGAGGTCCCTGGTGGTGAGTATTTCTGCTGGTCAATGGGTGTCACAAAGGAACGGTGATTCAGGGCTACAAAGAAAGGCCAAAAGGGGCTGTGTGACAGAACTAGGGGGACCCTGCGTCTGCATGAAGAGACAGCATTCCTTGCAGATGAAGGAGGGCTTGGAAGAGGGGCTCCTGTGGGCAGACTGCAGCAGGACTAACAGTAAGTCTGGAGAGATCCTGATGGAGGAAAAGAAAATTATAAAGGTCACCTACCCATGTCCCATCATTTTATGGCCACTGAAGGTCTCTGGCAGAGAGTGGTCTTGTGGATCAGGAGGTATCACAAAGGAATGGAAATAGGATAGAAGAAAATGCTGAAAGAGGAAATGGGAATAAATTAGGGGACCTGGTTCTGCACCAAGAGGCTGAGTGACTGAAAATATTTCTATTAATTGCTTCCATGTATTGCCAGCTGTGATAATATAAAAATTCTTGTGGTAACCCACTGGCTGATTTACTTCAACATGAGACTTTAACCATTCTATCTTTTTCTTATCAGAGTATTGATGTAGTAGCGTCATTAAATTTCTAGATCTATTTTGAGAAATAGAATGGACCCAAGAATCTGCCAAAGAATAATTACTGCTGGCCCTGTGAGTTATTTAATGGTTTGGATATTATCTGGAAAGCTATTTTCCAGTGTATATTTAGCATAGAGTATACTTTACAGATGACAAGAATACTCAGACTACATTAGGCTGTTTAACTGAATATCTTAAGCATGATTGTCTCATCAAAAGAATCTGTAAACATTTGCAATGTCCATGAGAATTTATTTTTATTAGGAAAGGTATTAATGGTTATTAGAGAGTAAAGTAAAATATCAGAGCCTATGTCCACATGACAGACTCATAGTTTTCTAACTTGTGAATCTGTGGCAATTCATGGCAGACAAAATAAATGTCATGATCAAAGAAGTGGTTGGTGTGGATGCTCACCTTTGTAGCCAAATAATTTCTGGGTCCCATCCTGGGAGCTCTTTCCTCAGCCCAAGTGCTTGGCAGAAGACATCTCAGGACTTTCTGTTCTCATGCTGGATTTGCACTGCCCCTCACTTTCTTCTACATAGTTCAATGTCATCTCTTATCTTTCTTGTCACATTTAATACATGGCACACTACTACCTCTCTCTGCTACCAATGTGGATAGAGGTGCTGGCTTAAGCTACATCATTGTACACATAGAGGAAAGTGAGTCAGTGTTTTCAAAGAACTAACAGAAAATGAGAGAGGGATTAATCATCATCCTCATGGCAGATCCAAGATAGAGAACATAGGTGATGTTCAGTGATCAAGATACTCCAGGGTCAGAACATCTTTGGTACCAAAGTGCACACCAGAGGATCTGCTGCCCTCTGGGCTGTGTGGTTTGCTTCTATGGCTGATTGTTTTGAGGAGATGCATGTGGAAGTCCTTGACTATCTTGTGTACAGCTATGGAGTGCCAGAGAGCCAGGGACTGACTGGCAAGCCTCCATTTAAATGCATGGTTTTGCCTCTTGTTCCTATTTTAGAAATTCATTTTGCTACTCTAAGGCCTATTTCCGGCCAGGGAAATAGAACATATATTTGGGAGTGTCAAACAGTGGGCACAAAACCCCCAATCAGAAGCCAACTGATGTACCTAGAGTTGACCCATGGTCAATGTTTCCATGGAATTGTTCTGGAATGCTAACTCTATCCATGGCCTGCTATACTCTTTTTTTCCCATCATCTTTTTATTAGTTTGAAAATTTTGTGCAAATATATTTTGATCACATACACTCCTCCCTCAACTCCTTCCAGATCCAGCTTCCCTTGCCTATCTGCTAAACTCTGTGTCCTCTTCTTTTTATTTACACTGGTCAAATACAGTTGGTGGTGCTCATATACTCACACATGTGTGGGCTTCCACTGTAGTGTTGTCAACCCACCAGGGCCACACCTTACCGAAAACTGACTCTCCTTGTCCCAGCATCTAGCAATTTCCAAGAGTGCCTTAGCTAAGGGTGAGACTTCATGCCCGCTTCCTTACATGCTGGGATTTTGTCTAGCTTGGGCTGGCACACATCCTGTGCATGCTGTCTCCACTGCAGTGAATTCACAAGTATTGCTTCCCTGCTGTGTCTGGAGAACGCTGCTTGCTTGAAGTCACCCACTCCCCCTAGCTCTTAAAATTTTTCTGTCCCTTCCTCTGCAATGATCCTTGAGCCTTGGGGGAAGAGGGTGTGATATAGCTGTCCTGTGTAGGGCTGGGATTTGTATATCCTCAACCCTCTGTAGACAAGCTTCCTCTCACAGTAGATGGTGACTGTCCTCGTTAGGGTTACTGTTTCTATGATGAAACATGACCAAAAGCAACTTGAAGAGGAAAGGATTTGTTTGGCTTACACTTCCACATCACTATTCATCATTGAAGGAAATCAGGGTAGGAACTCAAACATGGCAGGAAGCTGGAGGCAGGAACTGATGCAGAGGGCTTGGAGGAGTGCTGCTTGCTGGAGGAGTGCTGCTTGCTGGAGGAGTGCTGCTTGCTGGCTTGCTCCCTGTGACTAGCTAAGCCTGCTTTCTTATAGAATCCAGGACCACCAGTGCAGGGGTGACCACACCCACAATGGACTGGACCCTCCTCCATCAATTGCTGTTTAAGAAAATGTCCTACAAATTTGTCTACAGCTCAGTCTTATGGAATCATTTTCTTAATTGAGATTCCCTTCTCTCCGATGTCTGTAGTTTGTGTCAAGTTGACATAAAACTAGCCACTTCACTGACTAACTCAAAGACCCAGTGATGGCTATTCTTGCTTGTCAATTTGACTACCCCTGGAACTAACTAACAACCCAAGCCTCTGGGTACACCTGTGATTTACCTAGTTGGATCATTTGAGGTCAGGAGACCCACCCTAAATCTGGACCACACTTTCTCTTGACATCCTGCATAAAGGACATGGAAGAAGGATGCTCTTGCTCTTTGCCTGCTTACTCTCACTCTCCATCAAGTTTATCCCTTCCCTGTTATTAGACCTGACTTCTTTGGTATTCTTGCTTGTACTGAAGACCAGCTAGGACATCTAGCCTTGTGGATTGAACAACTATTGGATTCTTGGGCTTTCATTGTTGGAATATTCAGACCAAAGCCTGTAAGCCATTCCAATAAATCCCATATATATTATATTATTCTATCAGTTCTAGAAAACCCTAATACAGATCTATAACCGGTCAAGGTGCAGAGAGTAAGAGACAGTAAAGTGTCTTCTTTCCTACAGTAAGGATTTCAGCTTACATTTTAACACTGTGGAAACTGGGCATGAGGGATAGAATCTTTCCTGTCTGAATACACCCTTCTCAATCAATGATACTTTCTATTTTGTGATTGAAACCTCCTCTATTGTCTACACCTTTTTCTTTATTTGAAATGCCGAGGGTCACTTTGACCCAGCCCTTGGCATCCATCAGCAACAAGCCATCACTCTGAGAGACATAAAGGTGGGTAGTCTGTGTATAGGAGTCCCTTTAGAACTGCTCTGGTGCCATGGGGGTGTGGAGTAAGATTAAATCAAGATTCAGATTAAACATGGGAATGTAAAATTCATGTCTTCTATAGGAAGTAGGGTCCTGGAAGAAAAGACATGCAATTTCCTGAGCATGGAAGAGCATGACCTTTTCCAGGAAATACTGGCAGGATGCATTGAAAGCACCAGGTTGGGCTGCCAAAGGCTATGTCTGGAAAATCAGCTCTTCCACTGTGGAATTCAACATCCCTGCCTGTGGAATGAAATTTTCCATTGTAAGAGTTTCTGGAGTTCTACCAAACTCTACTCATTCGTCAACAAGGATTTAAGGAGCAGGTGCTGGGGATGAACTGGGGAGACTAGGTCTTTGATTTCCCTTAGGTTGTTAGCCCTCCGATCATCCCCATTTCATTCGGAGGTGTGCTGTACCGACTTGTGTTTTTACCGGCTTCTTTTCCTCAAACATTTCACGACACCCAGTCAAACATGTGCTTTGTAAAACACAACAAGGGCTGCTGAGATGGCTGAGTGGGTTTACTGCTTGTCATGCAGGCCTGAGGAGTTGGAAGCCGTGATAAGATGGAAGGAGAGAACCCACTCTCAAAGTTGTCTTCTGACTTCTACCTGCATGGCACACGTACACACTCACATGAGAGAGAGAGAGAGAGAGAGAGTAAAATAAAAATTTTTAAAAAATGAATTGATAAATTAAGTGCAAAAATAAATGTTATTGATTATTATGGCCATATTTGTGTCTTGTTGCTATGCCATTTCTATATGACTGTATGGATAATCTTTCTTCAAAATAAAATAGTTAAAAATTCTTCTCATCTTAGTCTCATTAAAACAAAAACAAAAACCTTCCCAGGGAATCAGTCTGTTAGAGTCTTCCTCTAATTTGATATATTGCATTTAAGCAGCAGGTTTATGTTTTTGAGTGCCAGTGTGTGTTATTGTCCTACACAAACAACCATGCTTAAAGCTTAATGAAGTAGGAAAGGCATTCAGGAAGAGCTAGAGCCAACATCTTGTGCATTTGAACCTGTCTGTTCTGTCAGTGACCCATAGAGTAAAGAGCTGTGTCAGCCGATCATGTAGCGGACCAGTGCTGACAGACAAATACCTTGTGCTGAGCTCGGAGGGAATACCACAGAAACCCAAGTCAACACGGTGGTGCTCAGTTCCTGTGAGGTCCACTGATTTTCTTTCTTTTTTTTGCTATTGCTTGGAGCTGCAAAAATGTATCTTATTGTAGACACCATACACATTTTAAGACTGTAAATTATTTTGTTTTGAGAAGGTGTCTTTTAAAACTACTTGGACATATATTTTCCAATGATGATAATTAGCTGATTAATAATTTCACAGCCATCAAAAAAAGATAGCATGTTTTCAAAACCATGCAACAATAGAACACCTAATTATTGGAACACCTAATAATTATAACCTTGTAGATGCAAAGGAAGAAATGTTCTCAACTGTAAACACAAATACAGAAAACGAAACAGAACTGTCTCAGCCTAATGCTGCCTGTGTGTGTGACTACTAAGGACTGTCTCAGCCTAATGCTGCCTGTGTGTGTGACTACTAAGGACTGTCTCAGCCTAATGCTGCCTGTGTGTGTGACTACTAAGGCAGAAAGCACTTGCTCCATTTGAGGAATTGTTTTAGGGAACACAGAAGCCATTTTCTAATACTGTCATTTTCAAAAGCTCAAGATACATAAATTTTGAGAATTTCCCCCCAACAAATTTTTTTTATTAGAATTATTGCATTTTAGCAACTAAACACAATTGTAGCTACCAGGTAGCTGATGTGATAGGATGCAATGGTGGATACTCAGCACTAAATCACTGTAATCCCACCTTAACCCAAAGAAACTTATGTAGGTATCAGAGATGCCTTTATTGTGACCAAGTAATATTACTTCCTTTAGTCTAGAAGCCTTGGAAATAGCACAGAGAACCCACTGCCACTTTAAGAGGTTCTAAAATTTTAGGAATCTCTTAGGGAGAAAGTGATGCATGAAATCATGTGTACATAACTGTGCTTGACACATCTAAGAGTTAAGAAAATTTTATTGCCATTTCATGTTTCTAATGTCTTTCTAAGAACATGAAGAACCAAGTTATATTTACTCATTAGATACAAACAAATTCTTTGCCATTATAAGAAAAACTTGATGGGATTCCTTGTAAGCTCAGTATATTGGGAATTCTCTAAAGATGTTTGTCTCAACAATGGGCCTTTTTGTCGTTGTCCTTGGTGATAGAGTGCAATTTTAAAGCAGGTTGGGTGTAGATAGCAAAAGAAACTAGCTTAATCACATATTGTTATGAAAATATGGTTTCAGTTCATTGTGAGATGGTTTTACAAGGTGCAGAAGAGCCTAAGAAAATAATTCTTCCCTCCTTTTTATTTACAGTCTCTGAGAATTACTGCTGGACCTTGGGAAGTGTGTGATACAACAGTTATTGACTGAACACAGTGCATGGTGTGTGAGTAAATCCAAAAGAGACTCACCTGGAATCCTTGCACCACTTTCACTGTGGGTTTTTTTTTTTTTTTTTGTCTTACAGCTGTTATCAGTACACACGTTCCTCCCACCTAACTCCATAGCAGAAGCCTGATGTCATGCTATCCAGTTTATTTGGCTGAATACCTCAGGCTTAGAGGTCCCATGAGGGGGCAAAGGAAAGACACTTGAGGTATGATTCCTCTAGAAACAAATAAGATGTCAAGGTAGAGGAGGTGTATGCTGCCAAGAGATCCATAGGAGGGGTATGTTGTAGCTACAAGGGAATAAGGTGAGGGGCTGGGCATGCATGTGACTGAGGATTCTCCTCAAGATGCATTTTCTCAGATGCTTGCTATGTTCTTGATGTTTACATCTTTGCAAAATTCGTGCAGAAATCTAAGTTCCATTGTGGTGCTGGTAAGAGGTGAGGGCTTTAGGAAATGGATGGGATTCATGTTTTCCTAAGAGCCTTGAGGGAGCATGCTTATCTTTTCTACCCTGTGACGTCATCACTGCAATGTGATCATGAAAGCAGAGAGCCGCCCTCATTACACTGGGTCTTAGACCCCTCAGCCTCCTAAACTGTGAACAACACTTTCCTGTGGTTTATAAGTTACTTTGTCTAAGGATTTGATTACAGCAATAAGACAGAGCACAGCAACTCCTTGTCCTTGTCCGTGAAGAAAATGACGTCTAACTTTACGATTATTGCATGCCCTTTGCTGGCTACAGCTTCCTGCCTCAGCCAGGCACGTCTGATCTGTCTGAACAAACCTTGGTGCTGGTACCAGAGTGAACAATGAAAGGCGATTCAAACCGACACGGGATGTTTTTCCTCTTCCACATTTATTAGTTCCAGAGCATTATGGGAGGTGGGCTGACAAATCAGAAACCGAAGTGTGATTCTTGATTCTTGTAGCTTCACCTTGCATCCATCTACCTTTCTGCACCCCGGCTTCTGTACTTGCTCTAGGCCCCTCCACTGCTCATGTCTGATCTCCTGCCATCACGTTTCTAGCCTGTTAGTATCCACGCTCTTCCTCTGTAATCCATTGTGTGTAGCAGAGTCAAAGTGATGGTTTTTATAACAAATCCAATCTCTCCTTCCCCTTAAAAGATTGTTATTTTAAACGAAGATCAGATCCTGAATTGCCACTTTGTGTTACACTCACCTCAGTCTTCTTTGCCACTCTAGTTCTTACTTATCAAAAACACATCAAAATAAAACAAACAACGACAACAAAATAAAAACTGGACACCATTCACACGTCAGACACAAAATTCACTTTTGAAGTACACAGCTCAGTTGTCTTCATTGTGCTTCCAAGGCTGTGCAAACAGAACACTATCACAGACATGCACGCTACTCTTAAAAGGACTCACTAAGGCTGGGGATACAGCAGGATGGTAGAGGTCTTGCCTGGCATGTGTGAGAATCCCCAGTACAGCCAAACTGTCCAAAGAAGCCTTAGCAGCCACTTTCCATGCGCTTCTCTTGTGGCCTCTGGCAAGCACCGGTCTGTAAGTTTCCTGTTTTTGACATTTTGTATACACAGAGCCATTGAGTCCATGACCTTTTCTGTTTGGCTTCCTGTACTTTACATGATGTTTCCAGGGTTCCTCATGTTCTTGATCGCATCTGTACTGCATTCATTTTCATTATTAGATGGTATTCTACCACGTGGATATAACATACTTCATATGCTTGAGTATTTTCACATGTTGGCTACTATGCATAGTGGGCCATGGATATCTATGTGTAACTGCTGTGAACATGCCCTCCTGGGTATATATTGGCTCTGACACATGGAATCTCTGTGTTTAATTTTTAATCATTTCCCAAGCTGTTATCTAAAGGAGTTGTACCAGTTTACATTCTTATCATGGTGTAAGAGGGCTCTAATTTATCCTCATCTTTGCCAGTAACTATTACATCTGCCTTTTGATTATAGGCAGATTCATAGCTGTAAAATGACATCTCATTGTGGTTTTGATTTAAATCTTCCCAGCAACTGGTTTGCTTTCTGTTTCTGGAATGTATCATTTCCTCTTGCTCCAGGGCCTTTTCAGGTGCAGCCCCTCTCTCCCCATTCCCTCCCCTGTGACTTGAGTCCTTCTGCCCTCCTAGAAGAGCTCTGTCGTCTCTTCCTTAAGGAAGTCTTCTGTTAACTCTAGTCCACTGGCTGTAAGTTCTCATCAGTTCACGGTTCTCACTCAGAGCCATTGCCTCAATTATAACTCTAATTTACATAGTTTAGAAAGGGCTGCTTTTAATTAGGATGTAATGATTGTACAGATCAGTGGGGTGCGTTGTGACTTTTCTGTGTGTGCACTCACTGTGTAATGATGAAATCAGGGTGGGCAACACACCACTCCCTCCAACATTGGTTCTTTTGTGCTGAAACCCTAAAATCTCATTTTCTAGATGTGTGTGTGTGTGTGTGTGTGTGTGTGTGTGTGTGTGTGTGTGTGTGTATGTGTGATTTGTAGTTTCATTTCTAGAAGTCTAAAAGTTTTGTAACTTTTTAGTTTTTAGAACAGGGAACCAGCTGATATTTTAGTTGGTCAATGAACATTTTATAAAATAAAATTTGGTCAATGAACAAATTCTGTGTTGCAGAAATACCTTTAATACATACAGACATTCAAATTATGTACTCGTGAAGGATTTATCAAGAGACTATTAGGCCCCCAGATTCTTTTTCCATATGAATAATCACATCATTTTATTAAAGAAGACGACTTGGAGAAGATGAGGGTACAAAGGAAGCCTTTGGAGGAGAAAGGCAGAGGCTTTACATTGTCTTCTGGAAAACACGTAATGATTTGATAAATCAATAGAAAGCAGTGCATTTGTATTTCTTTCCTTATCCTTGTTTTTTATTTATTGTTTTGTGAGATGGGGTCTTATGTGGTTGAGACTGGTGTTGGATTCCTGATCCTCTTCTTGCCTCTACTTCCAAAGTGCTAGGATTCTAGTATCATACACCTGAGTCATTTATCTTTTAAACCCATTTTCTAACAAATTAAGTTTTCTGGAATTAACATGGAAATTCAGCTTCTCTGTAGCTTCTTCCACTGGCAACTTTTTGTATTATGTGTATATCTCTAGACCTTGATAATATATATGAGTACTTTCTGTGGAGATTGAGGTTCTTTAAATAGCCATATGGAAGAGTTCTCACATCCCTTGGCCTCTGGCACATGTCTCCCCATTGCTCATTCCTGTTTGAAACCCAAGATTTCTATCCATTTCAGCTGAACACATTTGCCAAGCATCAAATGACATGTATTTATACAAACGCATACTAGGATTTCAGGAAAAGCCAACCGATGTCCTCCAGCATTTATCATTTGAAGTGACCCACACTGGAAGGGAGCATGCACACCTTAATGCCTTGACAGTAGGGGTATCAGCTCTCACTTGAGACCTTTACCTAAAGAAATCGTACCCAGAGAAGAAAAGGAGTGACTAGTATCCCACAAGCGTGAGCACACAGGCACGTTTGGAAGCAGGATTTCCCCCACTTTACCTGTAGTCAAGTGAAGCCTTGGTAATAAAGACAAAAAATAGCAATACTTTGGAAAATGTACATCTAAAGGGCTTTTGATAAATTGTTGAAGGTGTTAAGCTCCTTTTCCTTCTCTGTCCAGAAAGTCTTCATGGTTGAAGGCATCGAAGCCTAATGACAGGAGATGAACATGTCACAGACAGAAGTGGCCCTTGGACCCTGGAAGTCGCAGTGGACAATGTGTGAAGGAATGTGCTTCCGTTCTCCATCTTTGTCCCAGGGATATGGTCCACTGGCAAGCCTTGTTGCACTAAGATTGAGGTGCAGATAACCCAGACAGAATCCAGACATGGACATTGTCTTCTTGACATGGCATTCAGAACCCCTCCTCAGAAGCCAAGACTCTGACTTCCTCCTGTGTGGAGAACTCTGTACCTGCTTCATTTTCTTTCTTTCAGCCTCCAACTTTTCTAGTGAATTTTCTCTGTTTCCATGTCCTTCCTTTATATGTCCATCAGCTAGATATTATACAACTAGAAGTATTATATGTATATATCTTGACCTTGATAATATACATTGTCTGTAAATATAGTTGACCAATATATGTAGGTTATGTATATATCCCAAACATTTACAATATTCAAGTAAAAAGAAAATTCAACTCAACCTGTTGATGAATGGGCTTACATCAGTCACTTTACCTGCCATTTGTGGGGAAAGACAACATTAGATTAGTCAGAAATAGTGTGAAAATGACCTGAGGTTTGCAGTTGCTTGTTTCAATAGACTCATTCTTAACTGGAACAGTAACACTATCAAAAATGTGGATCCTCTGTGTCAGCCTAGAGGATTCATCTGGGCTCCATGTCTGTGATTTTTCTTTGATACTGTCCTTAACTTTGCATTGTGAATTTTTCTTATAACTTTCACTGCTGATCTAGACCAGGATATTTTAACTTCGTGGCTCTCAGACCAATCTTCCTCCAGGATTCTCACCCCAGTGCCCTAAAACCACAGGAGATGGGGGTCACATGGCTATTTCCAGAAGCCCTAGGATTTCCTCTGGTCTCTTCTCTAGGCCCTCTTCCTCCCTGGACCACTCTGTTTCCTAGCTGCAGAGGATTCTGAGACAGCTGCATATCTTTGCTGTGAGGAGGGATATATCGGGTTCCATGCCTGGGTTGTCTACCAGGTGCCTCAGCTGCAGGCCTCAGAACCCTGTCTCAATCTTGGTGAGTTCATGTGTACATCAGCCCTGGCGTGTCTGGAAGACACTCTTCCTTTGTAGTCATCCACCACCTCTGGCTCTTACAATCTTTGCACTTATGCATAGATACCTGAGCCTTCAGGAGATAGGGTTGGTAAAGATATCCCATTTAGGACTGAGTGCTCCAAGGCCTCTAAGTCTGTACATTGACCATTTATGGGTCTCCATGTTAACTTCCATCTACAGCAAAAAGAAGGTTGTCTCATGAGTGTTCAGCAATGCAATGGATACAGTGATATTTCATTAGGAGTTATTTTATTGTTATGTTCCCTTAGCAGAACAATAGTTTTCCCCTAGGGCTCTTGATCTATCTAGTCTCAGATTCTTGGCCTCACTAACAGTGTCAGGTGTGGGTTCCATCTCATGGGGTGGACCTTAAATTCAATAAAAACAGTTTCTGGTTACTTCCATCACATTTGTGCCACTAGTTCAGCAGTGGGTCTTGCAGGCAGGTACTAACGTGTAGGTCAGAGGGTTTATAGCGGGGGGTTATTGATGGTTACTTTCCCCATCTGGGAGCATGCAGAGTACATTCAAGTAGTAGGGGTAAAGCTTCTAGTTGGGCAACAGCTTGCTTTCTCCTTATTTAAAGACAAAAGTAAGTGGTTTCCTCAGCACTAGGGCCTTACTATCAGGTTGTGATAGTAAGCAATAGTCTTCTCAATAGACAGTGATGCTTGGGGTGATCTATGGGACTCCTTTGGCCCAAGATTCAACAAGATTTAACCATTGCTGGCACTGGAAGTTTTACTTGGTGGCTTAAGTGTCTAATTAGGGCATTGTCTGCTTGTTATTTGGAGACTCCATTTCAATCCTTTACATGTATGCATATGCTTTAGGAGATGTCTACAGTAGTAGGTTTCCATGTTGTTTTCCAAAAAGCCTTGATGTGAGTTGTCCCTTCTCCTGTTCTATTCTTTACTCTGCCTTCCCATCATTTTCCCATTCACCCTCCTATTCTAGTTTCCCTTGTCTCCATAACACCGTATTTATCTTTGGATAGTTATCTTTGGAAGATCGTCTCCTCTCCAAAATCCCTTACTAGGTACCTATCCTTTGTAGTTATTTAGATTGAAGGACACTTATCAAGAGCTTGAGTGCTAACATCTACATATAAAGAAAACATTTAATATTTGTCTTTTTGAGTCTAGATTATCTCACTCAGGATGACTGTTCCTAGATCCATCCATTTACCTAAAATTTTCATTTTTTTTACTAGCTGAATAATATTCCATTGTGTAAATGTACCTCATTTTTAGTTTCCATTCATCATTGATGGACATCTAGGTTGTTCCCAATTTCTTGTTATTATAAATAGAGCAGCATTGAACATGGATGAGCAAGTATCTCTGTAGTAAGATACATAGTTCTTTGGGTATATGCCCAAGAGTGATAGAGCTGAATCTTGAGGTACCTGAGAAGGAATAGAATGGAGGAAAAGAGCAAAGACTCAGGCAGTCTACATGGGTCCAGTCAAGTGGGGCAGCTGTGGGTTCACTGGTCGAAAGCTGTTCTGCAGGTTACACAAGCTAGTGGGACATCATAAATAAATGGAGGAATGCTAACAGGAGTAGCTGAAGGCAGCAGCCTGTAAGAACTAGTGTAATCCTGAGTCCACATCATGAGCTGAGTCTTAAGTATAATATTCCACATACATTTTGATAAAGACTTACTATATAACCACTATCCCAATAAGATGTTGAATATCATTCTAGAAGTTTTAGAACCTCCCATTGATTATGGAATGTAACTTAGAGTAAATAATCTATTTTATTTATCTATGTTTGATTATAAAAATAATTTCAGCCAGAAATCTGACTTATTTTTGCCTAGAAACTAAAACAATATATATCATTAATACATTTTACCAGCATCTTAACCAAACAAGTAATTTACTTAGACACTAGCTGGCAATTAAATATTGTCTCGTGCCCATGAGCTTATCAGTAGTACCAAAATCATTTGGGAAATTAAACTTTACTCATGAGGTAGCAAAAGCTTGCTGATTAATTTAACAGCGAACTAATTATAAATAGCTTCTTATAATTAGTCCAATACGAGAGGTTTTGTTTAATTTACATCAAACATGTCCATCATTAGGTATCTTTTGGCCTCAGAAGGCAATCTCTGCTTTCCTGTTGTAAGGGACCAATGAGCCTCTACTCCCCATGAGATGTGGACTGGAAAAAGAGCTGCAAAGATTTTATTTTTATTTTTTTTATTCATTCATTCAATAGATTAAACCCTTACTATGTGCCAGGAACTGCTGAGTCTGGGCGTGACAGCAATGATAAAACAGATGAAAAGCCATCTTTTCAATGCGAGGTGTGACAAAATCAAGCCAGAACAAAACAAAAGAAGAAAACCCAGCAGTCTCCCACCCAAATGGGTTCAGGAGACAATGCCAGATAATATGAACCACACAGGATCACAGAGGCATCAAAAGAACAGTGCGATGGGTAGTGGTCAAGGCTACTGTGGGTAGATGAAAGCTTTAGGGGAGCAATTCTGTTAGAAAAGGGAGACAGGAACCTGTGGAGACTTCTAGGAAGAGCAGATACACAGACCTTGGGATTGTGCGAGGCATTGCCTAGTGGTGCAGCTTTGGGCAGAGGGTGAGGAAGGACTAAGATGCTGAAGACGGAGGAAGAAGAAGGAACACTCGACATTCCAGGCTGTGGTGGGGACTTGGGAAGTGAGAATGTTGAGTGTTTTGTCGTCTTTTATTAAAGCTTAAAGGGAATAAATGTAATTGTAGAAGTTACTTGGCTACCTTGTAATGATAAAACTAAGAGTTTAAAAAAATCATTAACAGAAATATGGATTAAAAACCAAAAGTTACTTACAGAAATACAAAGAAAAGTTATATTTCTCAATCAGGTTTTACAAAAAAACATACCATCTTGGAGTAACTTAGCTGTAGAGAAAAGTTATAAAGATTGTTCACAATGTTTAATAAACATCCTTCACACAGCATTCCCTATTGTGAGCATTTCAACTGTTGTAGCTGAGATTACAACATTCTATCTCCCAGGGAAGCCTCTTAAGATAGAAAGTAAACAACTAAAAATAACTTCAGGAAGTCCCTGAAACTGACCAGACTCACTAGCTCCCTTTCCTTATAAGATTAAACAAAAGAGAATGTTGAGTATCACTCTTGTACAAGTCAAGCTGCAAAGAAGACTCAGACCAGCTACCCAAAAGAAGCAAGAGAGCCCCTGAATGGCCTGGAAGAGGCTCAGACCATGCTTCCAACCTGTTGATCTGCCTGCAGGCTGTGCAGTGTGCTCCAGGTTTTTAGCTTCTGTGAGCTATCACCCATGCTGTAATGGGCTTTGGTGGTGCAGTTGTCTTTGAGTCATTTATGCTCCTCTAAGTAACCCCTTTACCCACATTCATGTAAGTAACCCCAATTAAACTCATTGGTTCACCAAGTTGTATTTGGTGGTGTCTGTGTTTGGGATCCCTCTCTAAGGTGAAAAGATGTGCATGTGTTGTGTCTCCCCAGGAAAGGTTTTGCCACACAACACATATTCCCACTGTTCATTTGTCAATAAAAGGCACTGGCATTTTGTGTGTGTGCATGCTTGTGTGTGTGTGTGTGTGTGTGTGTGTGTGTGTGTGTGTGTGTGTGTGTGTATACGTATTTCCACTCTTCATTTGTTAATAAAGGGCACTGACATTGCTATTAACTAAGCTTCAGAACTTCGTTAGATTTTGCTGGTTCCCCATCAGTGTCCTATTCTGCTGCTTGATCTATGACCATGTTACAGGTGCTGTCATCTCTTCCAGGCTCATGTAGGCTGTGGTCTTTCTTATTCTTAATGACCTTGACTGCTTGGAGGAAGGCTGGTGAGTCATCCTCTGGAGTGCTCCCAATCTTGGCACTTTTCTCGACTCTTTCAAAATTAGACTTGGTTTTTGAGTCCTTAGAATAATCCTATAGAGGTAAGGAACACATCTTACCACAGGATGCCAAGGGTGTCTGAGTCTCTATGACCTTATTGTGATGCAAACATTCACCATATGATTAAGGCTTTTCTTTATACCAAACAGTTTTCCTCTTCTCTTATGCTTCTTTGAAATCTAACTTGCTTTGGGGGAGGTTGGTTGGAATTAAGCTTTTTTGGAATTTTTCAAATAGATATACAACACAATTCTATTTATGCTTTTTAGAGTGACTGGTAGGTGAGCACTGAGAGACCGAGAGACTAGAAAGCTTCCAGTGAGAGGCCATGGGTTGGCCTGGGGAGTGTGTGGAATTGGAGTCTACTGAGAGAGACCACCTACAAGTTTTATATTGTTTCTGCTGTTCCCTGTTCCTCCCCTAACTGGAAGGGCCACTGGCCATGATGGACATTGTCTCCTTTGACTAATGACCATGCCACTTCCTAGAAGGACAGTGTCAACCTGTCATAATTGCTGATTGTTGAAAGACTGCTGATTGATTTGTTTGCATTCTTAGAACAAACTTAACTAATTCTAAGCTCCAAATGTCTCAGAATTCAAAGAAAATTTAAGATAATCTAAAATTTTCAGGGCTAATGAGGCCAGTAGCTTTAGCACTTTGTATGTTCTAGGCCTCACTTCAGGTACTTTATACTGGTATTTATTTCAAGACCCATGAAAAGAAAGAATATAGCTTTAATTTATTTTTCTGTGTGCACATTTAAATTGATTTATTTTTCTTTCCTAATGTATAAAACTTAGTTAAGGACCACAAAAGGAGTGAGACAGTTTGTATGAGCCATCCAAAAGGGTCCTTCACCCTACCTGGTATGGGATCTATGAAAACTTCCTGGGAAGGATGAGACTTAAATCCCAGAGCTTCCCCGTGGCTGTGGATGTGGGTGATGGATAAGGGAGTCTAACATCTGTAGGGGAACCTTTGTGTAAGTAGTATTCTGCCATTTCAAAGCATTATGAACTGAACTCCATGTGAGACAGAGACAAAGGTTGGCCACCTACTCCTAGGTCAACCCTCTAAGGTGGTGGTTCTTAACCTGTGGATCACAACCCTTTTGGGGTAACATATCTGATGTCCTCCATATCAGGTATTTACATTATGATTCATAAAAGTAGCAAAATTACAGGTATGAGGTAGCAATGAGATAATTTTATGATTGGGGGTCACCACAACATAAGGAACTATATTAAAGGGTTACAGCATTAAGAAAGTTGAGAACCACTGATCTAAGGCAAACTGCCTGCTCTACCCATCTTCCAAACCTGCTTCTTACTGATTCCTTCTGAAAAGGCTTTACAGGTCCACAGCCAACTGGCCCTCTTTCCAGCCCCTGGAGCTATTTGCTTTGGGTATGCCTCCTCTCTGGTCTGAACCAAGGAGCATTCATGGAGGAAAATGCCACAGGGGCAATCAAGCACTACAAATAGAGAGCAAAGGATACTATTTCCTTCTTCCCTGTTCTGCAGGTCCTGGGGGGAGCAGAGGGGAGGGTGGTAAGAGGCCTTGAACAGGCAGTGTTTAAACAAAAAAGGGAACACAGTGTAGTTGCTTCTGAGGGCCAGCCTTTCTGCTTTGCTCTCTCCCTGTGGTAGGCTTGCATCCTATACCTAATTTTCTCCCTTAGACACTTCAGCTCCTGGACTTACGTCAGTTTTCCTTACATATTTTTGAGATGACAGAAAATCTTCCCAATTGTCTATATTGCTGTTGGTTGCTTCTGCAGGATAGCATAGGACACAATTTACAGCCCACGGCTGCCAGAGGGTAGTTCAGGGGGCCACTGGCAGATGCGGTGTGATGTGCATCCTTGGGGATTAATTGCTCTGATGGAACATCTTACACCACATGCAGGCGTTATACTTCTGGGGACAATGGGGTTCCTGGGGTTTCTGGAGTGTGATCCAATAGGCTACATGCTGGGCTGAGCTTCGGGAAGCCAGGATCTGCTGCTGCCTCCATGGGTTTCCTGGAGCAAGTGCCTTCTGGTCCCCAGCTGCCTCTGGCCAGAAGAGGAGCTTGAATGCAAGCCAGCTGCAAACACTTTGTGGCCTTCAGAATTATGACAGTGTATGTGTGCCTTCTACTCTGACACACACACACACACACACACACACACACACACACACACACACACACACACACTTTCTAGAAGCTATGGTTTGAGTGACCTCCTTAAGAAAACTGTAAAGAGAAAGTCAATGGGTGAAAATGTTGGTGGGAATAGAAGGGTGGGAATGTTGACTATCATGCGGCACACATTTGTTTAAAGCATAGCATCTGAACGGTGGCTTCCTTTACACATTTGATGTGACATGGGCAGGTGCACACAGCTGAAAGGAGAAAAGGAAATGCAGAATTTGACTAGTGGCCTTTGTCCTCTATCATCTTATAAGCCTTATTATGGTAATTTTAGGGTAAGAAAATTGAGATGGCAGTCATATAACAACCAAGAAGCTTTTAAATGGCCAAGACAAGACTACTAGTATAGATGAGATGACAGGAGCATCCTTCAGCTTGGCTGTAGGCCATGACCTTGAGATGGGATTCTGACCTTCATCCTCATGTCCTTAGCTGCTACTTTTCTTAGAGTTGCAGATAATCTTGTCTTCTGGCTTTACAGGGTTTTTGTGAGAACCAATATCTATGAAAGTACTTGCTAAGTGACATGGGAAGCATTGGGACTTTAGTCATGGAGGCAGGAGCAAATGTTAATGAATTAGTGAATTATTTGGTGAAGGCCTTGCCACCAAATGAGGCCTCTGGGGCACACTGCCCTAAGAGTTTGTCTTTCTGCACTGAGGAATGTACAGTCATCCTATATGAAGGATTAAGGCCATTAAGACAGTGTGGTGTCCAATTTCCTGGTTCTACCCCTTGCCTGCTTTGTGAATTTAGACACCATACCAAACTTCTCTCTTTGGATCCATTTTGAAATCTCTGAAATGGGAATGAGACTAGGCTCTATTTCCTAAGATTATGTTGTCAATTAGGTGAACAGACTCATGCATGGCTCTTGGCATCAAAACTGTGGACTGGAAACTTTGATAAGCATGCTGACTTATGAGAGCTAGATTTGAGCAGCCATGCTAGAATTTGCAGAAGTCATATGCTAGGGTGAAGGCTCCATGGTAAGGGATCATGATGCAGAACCCTAGAACAGCAACTTCTCCTGTAGACAGCATCCTGTGGTTTACAAAGAATTGGCTTCTATGGCTAACATTTCCCATTTGGATTAAGTAGGGCTTAGAACATCCTGCCCTTTGGGCTTAATCGCCATCCTCCTCATACAGTGTCATGCTGGAGGTCCACAAACACCACACTGAATCATTTAGAATTCAATAACGCCATGAGTCAAATGGACCTAGGAGACATCTACAGAGCATCCACCAAACATGCTTTCTTCTCAGCAGCTCATGCACCTTTCTCCAAAGTTGACAACTTAGTAAGACACAAAGAGAGTCTATAGAGGAAAATTGAAGTAACACCCTGTACCCTATCTGACCACTGGAGATTAAAGCTGGCTATGAAGAAGGCAGAAAGTGTACAAACTTGTGGAAATTAAATTGCTTCCTACTATTTATGAATGAAAATTGGGCCAAGGCAGATATCAAGAAGAAAATTCAAAATTCATCTGAAACAGTATTCTGAAACATCCAGATATGGCTCACTTGTTTCAGCCCTTATTCTAATTTTACTTTTAAAATATTTTAAACTTCATTCTTTAGAATATTTGCACTAGCAGATATTAGTTGTAAAAAATAATAGATTTTGTGATGTTTTCATATTGTATATAGTACTGATTTTTTCTACAATCACCCCCGTTGCCTTCTCTTGTCCCATTTTCTCCCTCTTCCCAAATAGTCCACTTCCTGTTTTTATTTCTTAAAGATTTATTTATTTTTTATTTTTTATGTGTATGAATGTTCTAATTGCACGTATGTCTGTATACCACATGCATACCTGGATCCTGTGGAGGCGGAAGATGGCATTGAATTCCCTGAAACTTGAGTTGTTAGCAGCTGTGTGGGTGCTGGGAATTGAACCTGGGTCCTCTGCAAGAGCAGCAAGTGCTCTTAATGACTGAGCTATCTCTCCAGCCCTCTCTGTTTTGATTTTTAAAATCTATATTTCACATATGTGTGAAAACATGGTATTTGTTGTAGGCAGAGTTTTCCTGCCCTGCAAGCTGCTCCCAAATGACTACATAGAGGTTTAATATTAATTATAAATGCTTGGCCAGTAGCTCAGCTCAGGCTTGTTACTAGCTAACTCTTACATTTAAATTAACCCACATTTTGTATCTATGTTCTGCCACATGGCTTGGTACCTTTTCTCAGTATGGCATGTCCATCTTGCTTCCTTCTGCATCTGCTGGCAACTCCAGACTCCACCCTTCTCCTTCCCAGCATTCTCAGTTTGGCTCTCCCACCTAACCTTATTCTGTTCAGCTGTTGGCTAATCAGCTTCTTTACTCAACCAATGACAGTGACATATGTTCACACAGTGTATAGGAATATTGTACAATTTGTCTTTTTTACTCGGGTTTCACTTTATGTGATGATCTCTAATTCTGTCAGTTCTTTGTAAATGATATGGCTTTGTTGTTCTGTTATGGAAGTATGCAACTCCTTTGTGTGTGTATGTACACATATGACATTTTCTCTATCTAGTCATATGTTAACGGATACCTCTGCTGATTCTGAAACTTGGCTATTGTGAAGAGTATTTCAATAAGCATGTTTGTACAGATCCCTGGGTTTTGTGCTTCTTTGGGGACATAAACACAGGCCTAGAATAGCTGTATCATACCATATCTCTACCTTTAGTTTTTTGAGGCTTCTTCTACTAGTGACTTCCATGGTGACTTTACTAACTCACATTCCCACCAGCTGTGGACACAGTTCCTCTTCTTCTACACCCTCACCAGCACTTGGAATTTTTTGTTTTAGCCATTCTGACTAGGTGGGAAGGAATCTCGGAGTACTTTTGATGTTCATTACTCTGATGACTAAAGATGCTGTTTATACTTACTGGCTATTTACATTTCCTTTGTTTAGCTTACTTGCCCATTTACTGATTAGATTGGGTTTTGGTGTTTAAATTTTGAATTATTTATGTACACTAAATATGAATCCCCTTTCTTTTTTCTTTTTTTGGTTTTTCAGGACAGGGTTTCTCTGTGTAGCTTTAGAGTCTGTCCTGGATCTTGCTCTGTAGCCCAGGCTGGCCTCGAACTCACAGAGATCCTTCTGCCTCTGCCTCCCGAGTGCTGGCATTAAAGGCGTGCGCCACTGCCGCCCAGCGAGTCCCCTTTTGGATAAACAGCCTGCAAAGCTTGTGTCACTGTCATCTGTCTCTCCACTCTGTCGATTGCTTCTTTGCTGTGACTTCAGGAAATACCATTAGGCAATTCTTACTGTTCCTTCTGAGGCTGCTCGGAACGTCTTCTCTCATGCCTGTATTCTACAGTGTTTTCCTCTTGGTTTTCTCTAGTAGTTTCCAAGGTTTTGGTCTTACATTAAAGCCTTTGGTCTCTTCTGAATTGATTATATTTTACTCAAATACATTTTGACAGTTATTGGCAAAAATAGCCTAGGTAAAGATGGGGTCAAAATTATAAAGTGTTAAGGGCTAAAAATAAACATTGGTTTTAGCTGTACTAAATCTTGCTGACTGTAAGCAGCCTGGGAACTGTTCTGATCACCTAAAAATGGAACACTTCATGACTTGTCATGTCAACCTTGCTTGAGCCAGGCTGAGCTCTGTATTATTGTACATGTAGCATGTGTGCTGCTCAAGTGAGCACTTGGTGGGTTTTATATAGGAAGGAGATCTGGATCTCAGATTCATTCTTCTCTGCGTGGATCTCCAGTTTTCTCAGCAGCGTTTATTGAAGGGGCTGTCTTTTCTTCAACATATATTTTTGTCAAAAATCAGATGGGTTGGAGCTGGCAAGGTGGCTCAGTGGTTCAGAGCACTGGCTGCTCTTCCAGGGAACCCAGGTTCAATTCCCAGCTCACAACCTGACACCCTCTTCTGGCTGCCACCTGCTTGTATGGTGCACATATGTCCAGACAGAACGTCATATATATAAAAGAAAAAAGAAAAAAAAATCAGTTACATTTAAAAATTCTAACCATAGTAAACACCATTTTTAAAAATCACAAATATCAGCTGGCCAGAGCTATGAAGCTTCACTTATGGCTCCTTGATTCGGAATCATTGGTCTATGTACATGCTTCTGTTCCAGTCCTACACTGTTTATGTTAGTAGAGGTGTGGTAAAGTGACAGAGTTCATGTTCTGGGATATGTCTAACATTGCTCCTTTCGCTCAGGATTACTTTGGGTATCTGGGATCTATCATGTTTTCACATGAAATTTTTTTTGCTTCTTATAGTTCTATGCAGAATATAATTAGAATTTTTGGTGGAGGATTGCACTGAATCTGTAGGTTGGTTTTAGTAATGATGTTGTTTTCACAACATTAAATTTCTCAATTCATCAGTACAGGATTTTTTTCATCTTCCAGTGTTTTCTTCAATTCTTTCTTTGGTGTTTTGAAGTGTTCATTGTAAAAGCTATTTTAACTCTGGTTAGGTATATAGGTAGGGATTTTTTTTGTAAGGTTACTGTGAATGGCATTCTTTTCTTCATTTCTTTCTTGGAAAATTAATTTTTGGTATATAAAATGCTATTGATTTTTGTGTGCTTTTTTTGTATGATGCTACTGTGCTGTAAGAGTATCAAATCTTAAGAGTTTTTCTAGAAGAGTCCTTTATGATTAGAGCGTGTCATCACTAAATATGGGTGATTTGACTTCTTCCTCTCCTATTTGCCACAGGGGCAATCAAGCAACACAGTGTGCTTAGCATTTCTGCTGCTCAGTTTTTATCAACTTGACACCAACTTAGATACACCTGGGAGGAGGGAACCTCAGCTGAGGAATTGTCTCTGTTGGAATGGCATGTGAGCATGTCTCCGTAGCATTTTCTTGGCTTCCATTTGATGCAGCAGGTCCCAAGCCACTGTGGGCAGTGCTATCCTTGGGCAGGTGGGCCCGAGCTGTATAAGAAAGATCCTGAACAAGCCACGGGGGTGAGACTACAGCAGGCAGTGTTCCCCTGTGGTTTGTGCTTCAAGCCTCTGCCTTAAGTGTCTACACTGACTTCCCTCAATGATAACCTGTAAGCAGAAATAAACCCTTTCCTTAACAAGTTTACTATTGGCTACATGTTCATCAAGCAACAGAAAACAAAACTAGAGTGTTCATCAAGCAACAGAAAACCAAACTAGAACAGTATTCGGGCAGCAGATTGTGTGTAGAGAATGGACAGCCTTGGTTTGTTCCCTGCCTTCAAAGAAATCCTTTCAGTTTTTGCCTGTTTAGTACAATGACAGCTATGAATTTGTTGTAGATAGCTTTTATTGTGTTGAAACATATTCCATCTATATCTAGTTTCTTTTGGGCTCTTATCATGAAGAAATGTTGACCTTTGAAAAGGCCTTTACTGAATCTATTGAGACAATAGATTTCTCTCCCTGATTCTATTTATGTGCCATATTACATTTATCTCTTACATCCCTGGGATGAAACTGGAATGTGATCATGGTGCACGATATTTTCAGTGTGTTGTTGAATTTGATTTGTAGGAATATCTGAGACTCTCTATGACTATTTTCCTTGGGGAAATTGTGCATAGCTTTTTCTTTTTAAACATTTATTTATTTATTATGTACACAGCATGTATGACTACAGTCCAGAAGAGGGCACCACATCCCATTACAGATGGTTGTGAGCCACCATGTGGTTGCTGGGAATTGAACTCAGGACCTCTGGAAGAGCAGTCAGTGCTCTTAACCTCTGAGCCATCTCTCCAGCCCAGCTTTTTCTTTTTGTTGTGGTTATCAGTTTTGGTTTGGAGTGACACTAATTTTGTAGACGGATTTGGTAGTTTCTCCCTTTTTGTTTTCTGGGACAGTTTGAAGAGCATTGCTGGTAGCGGGACTCAACAGTGGCTCTACCCCCGTCCCGGCACTGTTTTATTGGCATCTGCAGCACTTAGTTCTCTGCTGCTGTGACCGAAGTACCTGCTGCAGAACAGAAGGGAGGAAGCGTCTGTTCTGCTTCATAGTTTGGGGAATGTAACCTATCCCAGCAGGGCAGGGATGTTGGCAGGAGGAGCATTAAGCTGTGGCAATGGACCATGGAATATCTGGTTTTATCTGGTTTTGCCAATGACCCACTATCCATTCAGGAGCATACTGGTCACTCTCCACACATGCAATTGCTCTTGGTGCTGGTGTTTTGTTTTGTTCTTTTATAATTTGGTAAGCTATAAGACGCTCATTTGTTGTTGTTGTTGTTAGAACTTGCTTTGTGGCCTATGTTATCTCTTTTGTAGCAAGGTCCTGGGTTCCAAGAAAACTGTGTTCTACAGTGGTGGAGGGGATGTTTTCTAGATATGTATGAAGCCTATTTGATCTACGGATTCTACATCTAATGTTTCTTTATTGACTCTTTTGTCTAGGTGACATCTTTTATTTATGAGAGTGGGGTATTGAAGTCATTCACTGTTACTTGACCGGGGCTTCTAGACACCTTTATATTCAGTAGTGAGGTTTCATTATGTTTTCTTTTTAATAAAATTGGTGTTTCAATGTTCAATATTTATAACATATAATTAAAATATATTATATATAATATATTGTATATATACACATAAAATCATTATATCTTCTTGATTAATTACTCCACTTGCTAATGTGTGGTGGCTGTCACATCTGGCTCATTTTTGTATGTGGCCCATTTTGGCAAACATAATTAGAGATATTCTTGCTGGTTTTCATATTGGTATATCATTTCTTATTCTTTTTCTTTCAGTCTTTTTCTGTGTATCCTTGATATGGAGGTGTATTTCCTGCAGGGAACAAAAAGAGATTGTATTTTAATCCAACCAATTAGTTGGCTATTTTATTAAAACCATTTTTTAAAAAGATTTTTTTATTGTTTTAAATATGTATGTGTATGTATGTCTATATGTGAATGAGTGAGGGTGCCTGCAGAGGTCAGAGGCATGAGATCCTTCTGGAGCCAGAGTTATAGACAGCTGTGAACTGACTGAACTGGATGCTGGGAACCAAACTTGGGTTCTCTACAAGAGCAGAAAAGTACTTTTAACTACTGAGCCGTCTCTCTAGTCCCTGGTCTGCATCTTTTAATTGAAGAATTAAGGCCATTTATATTTAGAGTTATTATTAAGAGGAGGTGGGTGAATCCTGTGGTTTTGTTCGATGTTTTCTTTGTTGGATCAAACAGAGTTTGTTCTTTTCTTTCTCCCTGAGTCACATTAGGGGCTTGCTAGTTTCTGAGTTGCGTGTTTGATTATTTTCTAGTTCTCACTCAGTGTTCATATCTATTCCTCTCCTGCATTGTCTTTTCTTTCCTGGACTCTAGTGTTTGTCTTTCCTTTGTCAGTAGAATTCCTTTAAGTGTCTTCTGCAGCTTTGCCTTAGTGGTCATGAACTGCTTTAGATTGCGCTTATTCTGAAAGGTCTTCATTCTTGCATTGATTAAAAAAATACTTTTCTTTATGTTTTGATTGACAGTTATTTCCTTTCAGGGCTTGGATTTTATTATTCCATGATTTTTCTGGCAACTAGGCTTTCTGCTGAGAAGTTCGTGCTATTCTGATGAATTTGCATTTATGAATGTGTTGGCAGTTTTCTCCTGAAGCTTTTAATATTCTTTCTTTGTTCTTAGCCCTAGCATTTTAAATATATAATGTGACATGGAGAGGTTCCTTCCTTGTCATGTCAATTTGGGGCTCTAAATGTTTCCCGCACTTGAATATGGTGATGGTTAGTATTAAGTATCAACTTCACAGGATCTAGGATCACCAAGAGGCATGCCTCTGGGCACACCTGGAAGTGGTCACCTAGATTACTGTTAGCCTCTGAGAATGTCTGTGGTGCATTATCTTGATTATGTTCATTGAGGTGAAGTGGGAAGGTCCTCTCAATGTGGATGGCACCATTTCCTAAGCAGGGAATCTGGACTGTATAAGACTACAGGAAACGTCTGGAGTACAAGCAGAGTACATTCATTCATCTCTTTGTGCTGCCTTGACCTCACCTCAAGGATGGGAACTCTTTTTCCTGGAAATTGTTTTTGTTGGGGGTATTTTATCAAAGCAATTGGAAAAAAATGAAGATATCCAAGTTTCTCTAGGGTTGGGAAATGTTCAGCTACAATTTCATAAGTGATTGTCTATGCCTCTAGTTTGTATCTTCTACACATGGATCCTTAGGTTTGTTCTCTTGGGCATGTCCCAGAGATGCTGAGAGTTGTGCTCATGCTTGTTTATTTCTTTTTTCTTGGTTTTTGTCTTTCCCTTGATCTCTGCTATTGTTTTTGTTCCTTGAGCTAGTGCATTGGTGCAGCTTTCTAATGTTTTTTATTTGAGTCATTGAGTTTTTTCATTTTTCTATTTGTTTGTTTGTAAGATGAATTGCTAAATGATCTTATTAATAAAAAACCCAGAGTCAGATATTGGGGTAAAAACTGAGAGATCAGAGGAATAGAACAAGCCACAGCCAATTTCACCTTACCAATTCCTCAGCCTCCTGACAGAGCTACTTCCTGTATACTCACACCTGTATACCTTTCTGTGTCCTGCCATCTTACTTACTCTCTCCACCCAGTCACATCACTTCCTCTTTCTGCCCAGCTCTATCACTTCTTGTCTGTCTGTCCAGATCTCCAGACCTCTATAGTTAACTAGCACTGGGATTAAAGGCATGTGCCACCATGCCTGGCTCTATTCCCAGTGTGGCCTTGAAATCACAGAGATCTAGATGAATCTCTGCCTCCCAAATGCCAGGATTAAAGGTGTGTGCTACCTCTGCCTGATCTCTGTTTAATATAGTGGCTGACTTTTTCCTCTGAGCCCCAGATAAGCTTTATTGGGGTGCACAAGTAAAATATCATTACATTTCCCCCTTTTTTGTCTAAAATAAAAAAGTTATAACTAATATAAGAAAAACTATATACAATAAGTATAATAACTATGTGTAATATATACAGGCAATAAATACATCAACAATGTCTCTTCCACTTGACAAATTTAGCAAAAATATTCCATTATCTATCCTATTTTGGTGAGTCCAAAATGTACCTAGTTCACTCTATATCCTAACTTGTATTACCAACCAAAAACTATCTTTTGATGTCTTTTAAACTTATACACTTTACACCTCTTTAGTGAGTTTCTTTTCTGAAGTTAACAAGGAAAACTATAAGTATAACTATCTAATCTTTAACTTCCTCAGAGACCTGAGAAGGAAATACTACCTAGTTAAACAGGAAGTACAAATAAGCAATTTCCAAACAATGTGGGTTATTCCAGAAACAGCCAGACTCCTGTACAGTCACTAGAGGTTTCTCTGCCATGTTGGGGCACCCATTTTCAGTCCACAGGCCTAGCATATCTGACAGACTCATCTGTGAAGCAGGATTTTCTAAAGAGCCTTCCTACCTTGTCTTGGCAAGGATGGGCAGTCCTTTCTTTTGTGTCCTGCTTGTACATTTTGGACAGCATACTGTCAGTAGTCAAAGCAAGGGCATTTTTTGTCCAGAGGCTAATTTTTGCCACAATGAAAGTAAACTCCATAAGGAGATTCTTTGATGCCCATCATCTTTGAAATAGATTGGTGTTGCCAGGAGCAGACATGTCTCATAGTCATAAAAAAAGAAAAAAATCTATGTTGTTAAAATATCTTAAATGCCATATTCTGTAGATCTCTGAAGTGTTTGAAGATGACCTGTCTATATAAAATATATCTCTGCTTGACCTTGAAAGCATACCTATTATGATTACAAGTTCAATGGTAATGACTAACTACTGACCTGCATTTCTTTATTATCTTAAATAGTTGGTTAATAATTTTCAAGGACTAGAAATTGTGTTACATTATTTAATGAACTGTATAGGTACAATACCTTGAACAAGATTAAAATATATGTAAAGTATTTTCTAACAAAATCATTTTCAAATTTGTATCAATATACAAAATTTGTATACAATATACAGAAACCCAATCCAATGTAAAATATTTCAAACTAGTAGTTGCCTTCTAAAAGTAGATTCAAAAATCTACTTTTTTATCTTATCATATCTATATAAATCAATCTCAAATTTGTTGCAATATACATAATTTGTATATAATATAAAAAATCCAATCCAATGTAAAATATTTAAAATTAATAGTTGCCTTTTAAGGGTAGATTCAATAATCTACCTTTTTATCTTATCATGTCCATATTATCTCTTTTTTTCTTTTTAGAGTAGATTCAATAATCTATCCTTTGTTCTATCATTTCTATATCTTTTTTTTCAGAGTAGATTGAATAATCTACCTCTTATCTATATCCTCTTTTTTTCCAAACAAGAATCTTGAATCTAATTTCCTTTGTTTAACTTTTTACCTGACTATTAACAATTAACAACTTGTAACCAATCATTCTAAACAATGACAATTATCCAAAACCCATTGAAAGACCAAAAACCACCCACTCCATCTCTTGGAAATGTGAGCATCATGTTCTTAAAATTACTTCTTGCTGTCTGGGGGTGAAAGCATCTTTAAGGGATCCTGGAAAGAAAAATGTTGGGTTAATTGTCAAGTCCTGGGAGAGGTAGCTATATCATTTGTTGTCTAGTCTCTGCATAATGCAAAAATGCAGAGCTTGTCTCAAGTCCTTGCTCCAGTAGTCTGTGAGGCTGGATCATCTCAGCTAGCCATTTCAAAATTATCCTGAGCAGTTTGAAGTCCAAAGCCGATCTTTGGGTGTGTTTGTCAGCTTAATGGTGTTATCATTATCCTGTTGGAATCATCATTGTGAGGCCCCATCATCATTTTGGAGACTTCAAATTTGCTGTTGGGTGTGAGCATGGTTCCCTGCAGAAAACTGATAGAGACTCAAACACAAAAACATATAGAGGCAGCTAGATGAAGCCCTTCTTTCTAGAATTAGTATCACCACATTTATTTCTATAAAATCTTAATTTCTTTGCTGACTTTCTCAGTCATGTTGCTGGCTTTCTTGTCCAGGTCTGGAACTATCATCTTTACTTTCTTTACCTATTCATTTGAATATTCTTTGGTGTCATCTTATCAAGCAGCCGTGTCTTGAGGGCTCAATTCTAAGCACCATTCAGAGAGGAGAAAACAAACAGCTGTAACGTCAACAAAACCAGACCAAACCAGATACAGAAATATAAGTAAAATCTATTAAAGCCAATCACTATACAACTCATAATCACAGATATATAAGTGTAAATGAATAAAATCATGGAAGGGTGAAGGGAAAAAATAAAGAATAAACCAAATTAAATTTTAAAAAAAGATGAAAGGAAAGAGGAGAAGAATGTAAAGAAGGAAAGAAAAAGCAATATATAATTTCTTCATGAAACAAAAAATTGGATAACTGCAAGAACAGGAATAAACAGTAAAAAGATTTTTAAAAGTTTAGTATATAAGAAGTCAGTAAAATATCAATAAAAATGTTGAAAAGAACAAAGAAAAGAAAAAGAAAAAACCTTTATAAGATGATGAAGAATTGGAGTGTCTTCTTTATTGGTTCTATAATTTTGGAATCTTCCAGGTGGAGGGGATGGTAGGATTTTTTCTTGTTGTTTTAAGAGCATTCAGAAATTGAAGATCATCTTCTGCCATTAAGGAGATGTCTATTGGGGGGCTAGCTGATAATCAAGGTCCACGAGGGAATTCTCTGACTGCTGCTCTTAATTTTCTTCTTCCTTCCAACTCTCTTAGCTGAGCACTGTTCTCTTCTTCCCAGTCCCTTCCCCTTCCTTTCCTCTTCCCTCTCTTTCTTCTCCTCTCCCTCCTTCCCTTCCTCCCCCATCTATCCCTATTTCTCTCTCTTCCTTTTTTTCTCCTTTGACCGTAGTCTCAGTGACTATTCTAGGTATGTCTCTGCAGGGAAGATATTCTTTCTTTCCACATCTTCCCCATCATAAATGTTTATTGCTGAACTTTCACTCAGTTATTCCTAACTTTGTTTTCATTGTCTTCTAAAGTGAATCTGGAAGAGTTTGCCTTCCCTGCCTGCCTCAGAGAAGGACTAGAACACAGTGCTTTGTAAAACTGCATTTTTTCCAGTCTCATTCAAAAAGGAATCCAGATCTCTTTGAATGTTTGCTAATAAAAGTAGAAACTAGAGAAGCCAGAAATATACAGTGGAAAAAAGACAGCATCTTCAACAAATGGTACTGGGCAAAATGGATGGCTGTAGAAGAATGCAAATACTTATCACCCTGCACAAGATTCAATTACAAATGGATCAGAGACCTCAATATGAAGCCAGATACACCAAACTTGATAGAAGAGAAAATGGGGAATAGCTTTGAACTTGCTGGCACAGGAGAAAACTTTCTGAGTAGAACACCAATGGGGCAGGCACTGAGATCAATAATAAATGAGACATCATGAAACTGAGAAGCTTCTACATGGCAAAGGACATCTTCATTCAGACAAAGCAGCAGTCTGCAAAACTGGAAATTTACCAACTACACATCTGATACAGGGCCAATATCCAAAATATATAAAGGACTCAAACTAGATATCAAGAAAACAACCTAATTTTAAAATGGGGGTACTAATTTAAATAGAGAATTCTCAATAGAGGAATCATAAGTGACTGAAAAACACTTAAAGAAATGTTCAAAATCCTTAGTCATCAGGGAAATTCAAATCAAACTACTTTGAGATTTCATTATACACTTGTCAGAATGGCTAAGATCAGTAAAACAGGTAACAGTTCATGCTGGCAAGGATGAAGAGTAAGGGGAACACTCTTCCATTGCTAATAGGAGTGCAAATCTATACAGCCACTATGGAAATCCATGTGATTGTTTCTCAGGAAAATTGGAATCAATCTACCTTAAGATCCAGCTATACCAGTTGTACTGGGTGATTTTGAGTGTCAACCTGACACAAGCTAGAGTCATCATAGGAAGGAGCCTCAGCTGAGGAAATGCCTCCTTGAGATCCAGCTGTAAGGCATTTTCTCATTTAGTGATCAATGGAGGAGGGCCCAGCCCATGATGGGTGGTGCCATCCCTGGGCAGGTGGTCCTGGGTTCTATAAGAAGGTGGGCTGAGTAAGCCAGAGGAAGCAAGCCAGTTTACAGCTCCCCTTCATGGCCTCTACATCAGCTCTAGCCTCTGGGATCCTGACCTATTTGAGTTCCTATCCTGAATTCCTTCTGTGATGAACAGCAATGCTGAAGTGTAAGCATAATAAACCTTTCCTTCCCAACTTGCCTTTTGGTCATGGTGTTTTGTTGTAGCAATAGAAAACCTACCTAACACACCAGTCTTAGGCATATACCCAAAGGACACTTCATCCTACTGCAAACTCAACCATGTTCAGTGCTGCTCTATTCATAATAACCAGAAACTAGAAACAACATAGATGTACGTCAACAGAAGAATGGGGTAAAGAAAATGTGGTATGTTTACACAATGGAATGTTACTCAGCCATTTAAAAGTTGAAATCATGAAATTCATAGGTAAATGGATAGAAATGGAAAAAATCACCCTGAGTGAAGTAACTGAGACCCAGAAAGATACCTATGGCATGTATTTACCTACATGTGGCTATTAGCTGTTAAGTTAATTACAACCAGGCTACAATCCATAGAACCACAGAGGTCAGATATAGAGTAAGAGACTAAAGGGGGACAGGTGTAACTCCCTAGAAAAGGAAAACAGAATAGATAGTCATGGATACATTGGGGAGGGCTGGAATAGAAGGGGAAAGTGGGGAAGGGAAGAGGGGCTAAGGGGGCAATACAAGAAAAGACAGCTAACATTAAGAGCCATTTGAGGGGTACTATGGAAATCTAATACAGTAGAAGCTCCCATATATGTGGGGGTAATCTAAATGAAATTACCACATAATGCGGGAGACCGAGCACCTGTTGACCATCTCTTGTCATCAAATGAAGCTTCCTGTACTAGGATTTGGTTACATCTAATTGAGTTATTATCCAAAGAAGCCTAATGGGAACACCCAAACAACCCAGATTATTGCCCAGATTATAGGCTGCTTTCCAAAACTGGCAATGCCCCATTCCGAGAGACCACACTCGCACAACTCATTGACTTTGGAGAAGTGTCTTTGGTATGGGAAGGTACTCTTCAGGCTACCAAAAGAGAAATGTAAACACCAACCCAGTCACAAACTCTTTGACCTACAATGGTGTCTTGCTTACAAGATATGCTAGTGCAATGGTGGCACAAAGCTTCTGAGAATAACCAACCAGTATCTGATTTGATTTAAGGCTCGATCCTTGAGATGGAATCTAAACCTGACATTGGTTGACCAAGAACCTGAGACTATATAGTCTGGGGACCTAAGGTAAAACCAAATGCTACTGTTCTTAAAAATAAAATAAAACAAAATAAACGAACAAAAAACTGAAGCAATAAAATGATTCTTAATGATACTCACAGATCAGTGTCTTGCTTAGCTATCAACACAGAGAAACTTCCTCCTACAGCAGATGGGAAAAAATACAGAGACCCACAGCCAGACATTATGCAGAAAGTGAGAGACCTTGAAATGCTCAGTCCTAAACGGAATGTCTCTATCAAATTCTTCCTCTCAGGGCTCAGGGAACCCTGTAGTTAAAGACAGAGGGGATGGAGGACATCAAGAAAAAAAAGACCATCTACATCAACATGATCATCATACATATGAACTCACAGAGGCAGGGACAGCCTGCACAGGGCCTGCACGAGTCTGCACAGGGCCTGCATGGGTCTACACCAGATGAGGTCCTAGAGCTGACAGGAGAAGTGGACATGTACCTCCATCCCTAACCCCAAAATGTCTCCAACTGATAACCACTTGCAAATGAAAATTTAGTTTCCTCTCACTGGGGAAACAAACTACTCTTAAGGACAGGCTGCAAGTCCAGCAGTAGACGCCAACAGAAAATTAACCCAGTGGAATATTTGGAGGTTTTGTTTTTCTCTCAAACTGTCATGTCAGGACCTTTCCTTTTCCATTTTAATTCTTTCTTTCTTTTTTTTAACATTAAAATATTTATATTATATGCACTAGATATACAAAAGGCATACAGTTTTTTTTAGTTTTTTTTTTTTTTACACAATTTGTTGATATTACTCAAAACCAAAATCTGTGCTATACTAGAGTTTGTTCACACTTTAGTTAGCATTTTATGTAAAGGGCTATTGGAAAAAAATCACACTTTTTCAAATCCTTCCATTTTAGAAGGACGCATTCTTATTCCACATTCAAAAAGAAAGACATAAATTGGACCCGAAGGAATCAAGTTGTGTTGTATCATCCAACTTTTTTAATATGTATTTTATTCTCTCTTTTTACCCCATGAGTCCTTTGTACATATGCTATGGTTTCCAGGTTAGTGGTTTTACAGGATTTCTGAGCATGCAAATGAACGGTCTCTGCATCGACATCTGTCTCTTGTGCCTTCCCTTGGGCTCTTTTCCTTCTGTTTGTTTGTTTTGTCCTATTCCAAGGTGTTTGTTTTTGTTTTATCTTATTATATGATTATCTCTTCTGAGCCTGTTTGTTTTCTAATAAGAGATAGAGATGGGGTAGATCTGGATGAGAGGGGAGGTGGGGAGGACCTGAGAGAAGTAGCGGGAGGGGTACTGGTAATCAGGATATTTATGTTAGAAAAAAAAAATCCGTTTTCAATAAAAGGGAAAAAATGAAGAAGAAAATGGGGAAAAAGTAGAAATCAGTGTTTCAGGTGTACCTGCCAGCAATAGCGTTTTCACTGGGATTTCTTTGATTACTGTGAACACTTTTCCCATATGTTTCATTTGTCATTTACATATCTTATTTTGAATTCCATTTCTAATTGTCTCTATATTGTTATTTTATGATCTGTACATATATTAAGGCTTGATCCTTCAGTCTCCTGTATTTCAAACATTAATGTCTAGTATGTTTTAGTTTTGTTATGTTTATTTGGCCATATAGAAAATTATAAATGTATATTATCTAATTTTCATCATTGCTGTGATCATAAACCTGACAAAAAGCAACCTGCAGGAGAAAGGGTGTGTTTTTCTTCACAGTATGAGGGTGCAGTTCACCACCGTGGGAAGGTGTGATGTGGTGGGGATGGCTTTGGACTATGATAGCCAAAGAATGAGGTTGCTGGTTCACATCTGGAAGGATCAGAAAGCAGAGAAAGGGCAATACTATTCTTCCATGACTTCTATCCTGTTCAGAGCTATAGAGTGGTGACATGTACATTTGATGAGTCCTCTCTCCTCGGTTGGACCTCCATAAACACTTTCACAGGCATGCCCAGTGGTGTCTGTCTTAGGTGGTTCTCAGTCAGCCATGTTGTCAATGAAGATTAACCATGACAGCATTCGAGTCTTTCAATCTTGAGCTTTGAAAAAGCACCTGTTGAGGGCTGAAGAGGTGGTTCCACAGATGAGAATAGAGAATATTTACTGCTCTTGCTGAGGACTCAGGCTCAGTTCTTAGCTCCCATGTCAGGTAGCTCCCAGTTGCCTCTAACTCCAGCTCCAGGAGGATCTGTCACCTCTGGCCTCTGGCAGCACCTGCACTCACATGCACACACACACCCAACACACCCAACACACACACACACACACACACACACACACACACACACACACACACACACACTCACACACACACAACTAGAAACAATATAAATAAATCTTTTTCAAAAGTAAAAAATGCTTTTGTTGGGTCTTATTTTCTATTTTTTTAACACACTGGAATGATAGGGGCAGGGAAGAGACTTATAATCCAGCATTTCAGAGAGTTAACCAGCTTTGGAATGTTACTGAATATGGTGATCAGATACAATGATATCCCATCTCCTTGCTTAGAAAACTCCTCTAGGTAGTTAGAGGACATGAAGACACATAAGCTCACACTGGCTGTGGAAGAGGTCTTCTGGGTATAGTCATTGACAAACTCCACTTTTCTGTGTGGTAATCCTTTGTAGCCTAGAGTCAGAGACCATCTCTTTCAACTACTTTACCCAGTGCAGAAATGCTGCCAATAATGGTTCTATATTCCCTTGACATGTGTCATGAGGGACCATTCTTCCTGCTGGAGTCTTGCCTGGAAGGTCCATGCTAAGCCTGGCCTTGTCCTTGGGAGCTATGTAGGCTGGATGGGTCCACCAGGGACAGTGTCAACTGTGAGTCACACTGAGACTCATGAGTGCTAGAAGGAGTACCTCAATACCTCTCTTTTCCTCCTGCCATGATGTTGAGACCCATTACTCACCTAGTTTCCCAGACTTGCTCTTTCTTCTTTTGTAGGTGTCTGGCCTTGGGCATACAGTTCTGCATTAGAGTGAGAGGAACAGGATGTGTTAAAGTTCTTTCCCTGACTGCACAACAGGTGCTCCTCCATCTTCTGCCATATTTCACATTCTTAGCCACTACTTTGGCTTCTTGGAATCATGAAGATGATAGCCTGAGACCCTTTCTTTCCTTCACTCTCCCTTGTGTGGAGTACGCTTGCTGTCTGTCTTACAGAACTTCACTTTCATTCCTTGGACTCTGGGAAGGCCCTGCCTTTTGCTTTTAATGCCAACAGTTTTCAATCTGGGTTTTGGAGGTAAAAGTTTTGGTTTGGGACCTTGGCTTTTTTATCTATTAATATTTGTACTTAGACCTGGCTGGTCTAGAACCTACTAGTGAGACTTATCAGGGTAGCTGGGGGCAGTAAGATAGGACGAAGGTGAAGTGGGGTGAGTAGAACTGGGTAGGGCTGATCTCTATGGGAAGCAGACTCTTCTCTGAGTTGGGTCTGATGATGGCAGAGCCAGTAAGTAGAGGAGGCATCATTTACAATTAATTGACAATGGAAAAAGGAGGCCTGCCTGAGTTGGTCTTGTCTAACAGAATTGGAAGCTCTGAGTTAGTCATATGCCCCTCCTAAGAAGATGGCATGGGGGAGAAAGGTCAAGTTTGTCTAGTGTGTGTAGCCCAGAGTGCTGCTGGCATTCTTTCATTCTATTACAGCATCAGCCTCATGAGGAAGGTCCTATTGTTGTGTTCATTTGATAGGGGAAAGACAGTAACTTAGGTGAAATAATTTTTACTATTGTTTGAAAGTGTCAAGTGTCCCCACAAAGGGCCAAGCACCAAAGTCTTGACTTTTAGCCTTTTGGTGCTACAGAGAAGTGGTGGAGCCTTTAGGAGGTGGGGCCCAATGGAAGGACATTAGATTTGAGTGTGCCTGGAAGAGGATGCTGGACTCCCTGCTTCTTCTTTTCTCCATTTTCTTTTGGCCACTGTGACATGAGTAGGTCCATACCTATGATGATGTAGGTATGGTCCATGTGATGTAGGTCCACACCTACTAGACCAATACCAATCTAGGCCAAAGGCAACAGAGCCAGTAGCTAGACATTGAAACCTCTGGTAACGTGAGCCAAATAAACCTTTCCTCAAGTCATGTCAAGAGCTTTGTTGGTGATTCTCTGAGGCAGGAACCCCTGGCCACAGTATTCATATGCCACTGAACTGGGTAGGGTTTGATTACCAGGAGTCTGAATGCCTTTCTCCTAACCTCAGTGCCAGGTCTCTTGAGGCCCAGTTCTTCTCAGGTCGATAGCGTGACATGGCTCAGCGAGGCATAATTATCTGGAACAGCAGCTTCCTGGAGACCTGTGTTATGTTCCTCATTTTCCTCCAGCGCTCTGCTAGCCTGTTTAAAACATTCCTAAAACATTTCATCTGCAAGAGCAAATTTCTTCTAGAAACAGGTTTCTGTCAGGTTTGGTGTTACCATCTTCAAACTCAGGAATTGAAAATCTAGAACCAAAACCAGGCCTGAGCCCCTTCTTGGTGATCCTTCTCAGAGACACTATGATTGTGTGTTCATGGTGGTCCAGCTGGTTTGCTTAGGATAATTATTCTTCTTGTAGAAATAAGAGAAAATTAATCACTCTGGATGTTTCTCTTTGATTCTCTAGTGTGGCATGCCAATGCTTGAGCAAACATAACCCACACAGTGAGTAATACTGGGTGGAGGAATGATATTTCTACTGCTTGAGGTTGGGGGAATATTACTGAAGCATAAGAGCCAGCCCTCTGTAAATGAATATACAAATACTAAATAAATCAATAAAGCAGGCTTCCTCTTCCCCAAATCTCAATTCTCTGCTTAAAGTGCTAATTGTCTCTTTTCCAGTGGGTACAGTACTGTAGGTAGAGTTGTGTCCCCCAGGCCCAGTGATCCTCTGGCTTTTGTTTTGCTTTTCATAATTTTTCTCAGGATGCATTGTGCGGGTGAATGTGATTGACAGACAGGTGATGGATAGGTGGGCAGATAAATGATAGAAAGATAGACATGTAGGTAGGTGATAAGTAGATAGATGATAAACTGGCAGGTATATACATACATAGATTAGGAGCACCAGGACTTGGGGATGTTTGACCTGAGGCATCAGGAACTGTCATTGAGCTGGTGAAGGATGGAAAAGGTACTAGAGAGCCCTGTTTTGGGGTGTGTGTGTGTGTGTGTGTGTGTGTGTGTGTGTGTGTGTGTGTGTGTGTGTGTGTGTTTATGGATGGGTATAGTGCATAAGTATATGGTACCGGTATATGTGGTGTGCATGTATGTGCACAGGTGTGCCTTTGTACATACATGTGCAGAGGCCAGAGTGGGACACTGGTGTCCAACTTTTTGGATCTTTTTCCTTTGAGACAGGATCTCTCACTGAACCTGGAGCTAGGCTGGCAGCCAGCAAGCTCCAGGAAGGCTCCTATCTCTGTCTTCCACAGCATTGAGGTTACAGGTGTGCAGCCATATCGGCTTTTTACACTGGATTCTGGGACCTAAACTCATGCATGTGCATCAGGTGCTTTCACCCACTGATCAGACTGTCCGGGCCTCAGAACCCTATTTTTAAAGACTCCTGTGCTTTGTGTGTTGGAGACAAAGTGCAGCCTTCCAAGAAAATTAGCAAAGTCTTTGCAGAAACACTAAATGGCAGGCAATTATTGCATAGGGTTCATGTCAATTCCATTCTCCCCCTTCAATACTATAATCATATTTATCATACCATATCCATTGTCCTAACAACTAAAATTACTTCACAGTCTGAAAGAAAGAAAGTGTGACTTCTATTTATATAGTTGTTTATCTTAAAATTGATTTTTGTCTCAACTGCTTGTCAAGGAATTCTCCAGAAGCATGTGTCTAAATAGAAGTGAGACTGGTGTGGCTTCTGTGAATTCTCTCTCCTGACTGTGTGTCCATGTAAAATGTAAGCGGTCTCTTTGTTTTCTCTCTGCTTAAATGAAGAACAAGAATGTCAAGGTCTCTGTAATGCACACACATGTGCCATGCACAGCAGCTGATCTCGGGGAAGCTGTTTGACCACACAACCTTTGAGAGGCACCATGGGCCCTGGCCAGCCAAGGGAAGGTTGAGGAGAAACAAAACTGTGTATGGGGAAGAGCCCTGGAACAGACACTTCCAACACGAAAGCCAAATGCCACAGGGACATTTGAACATGGTTCACACATGACGTGTACACAGTGCATGTGTACACGCTTTCGGATATGTGGCTGTTCCATCCTTTTCCACAGACGGTCACAGATCATAAGACTCAGTTTCCCCATGTGCTGTTGGAGCCCTGGGTCAGAAGGCAATTGACCTAGATAGAGCTACCTTTTCATAAGGGTTGCATTTTCTTTCTTTAAATACAAATGTAACCAAATGCAGATTTTATTCTGCGCACCTGAGGAGGAGTAGAACATAGGCTAGAGCTTTTATGGGGGGGGGGGCACATATTATAGGCTAACCTGTAACTTGTGCAACTAAAAAGAACAATGACTCTATATTCTGCCTCTATTAGATTGTCAAAGACTGAATGCTGTGGATGATTGATTGATAAATAAAACAGTGATTGGCCAGTAGCCAGGCAGGAAGTATATGTGGGACTAGCAGAGAGGAGAATTGAGAGAATAGGAAGGCGGAGGGGAGGAGATGCCAGCCTGCCGTCCAGAGAGCATCATGTAAAGGCAACAGGTAAAGCCACAGGACACGTGGCGACATATAGATTAACAGAAAAGGGCTGAGTACAAGAGTAAGAGCTAGACAATGGTAGGCCTGAGCTAATGGCCGAGCGGTTTAAATAATATAAGCGTCTGTATGTTTATTTTATAAGTGGGCTATGGGACTTCTGGGGCTTGGTGGGACCTGGAGAGAAAAACTCTAACTACAACTGAAAACATTGTTTGCACATATAGCTTGTGAAATGTGGGTCTGCTGCATTAGCTTCTCTGCAGGACACATGGTCACTACACATCAAAACATACAATATTCATATCCTTTGATTAAGGTTATTTCTGTTTCAGAAACAAATTTTCAGAAGAAAACCAGAAAGACAGTGGAAGACGTATTTCTCAGTGTCTTCACACAAACTTTTTAAATAAAAATGGAAAATAGGAAATGAGATACATGTCCACTAATAAGCTAATAAGAAAGTATTTTAATTAATTAAGTACTCTTCAGATGTGGTAAGCACTCAGAAACTATTCAAGTCCGTAGCTCTGTATTTATTGACATGGAAAGGCATTTATGATACAGTGCTAAGTGAAAAGAAAATTATAGAACTGTGTATTTAGTGTTTCACTTAGATGTTGTATTTATAAGTACACAGAAGATGTGCTTATGTGTGATGGTCTGTGGAAGCATGGCTTAAAGAGGGACGGCTACTTTACACTGGATTTATTTGCTTAAATGTTTTTATAGCGAGTGATGTCATGTTTTATAATCAGTCAAAACAATAACAACAAAGAAGAAATAAGGGACCTAGACAGCATTCAAACAAAAGTTTTAATTTTATTGCTCCCACAAATTCTCTGACTTGTAGTGTGACCACTGGAGACTCCCAACTTCAGATAGGCCTGGGCGTTACAGATGACTGGAGAAAATGGATGATAAAGAGGATGATCACGTAATATACGGGGGGGGGGGGGCGCCACACTTAACACACTGACCTATGTAGCTCTTGATGGCCTCTGTGAACTGAGTATCATGAAAACAAGGCCACCCCATGTTGTGTGAAGTGGAGGGCAGCCTGGGGGTGTGAGCCTGTCCTCCATCTCTTCCTCATGAGGGACTCCGTGGTGACCACACAAGACTTTCCATCTAGTCTGTTCCTCTCTCGTGTAGAAAAACCCCTGCTAGCGCATATTCAGATGTGACATGCTTCCTTTTTGTTTTGCACAATGCTCTGTCATTAGCCTGAAAAGAAAAAAAAAACAAAAGCACCCACATCCCAGGGGGGTGTAACTAAAATCCCTCTGAAAGACTGGTTAGTAATTTTTGGCAATTGTTGAGTTTCTCCCTCGGGTGGCTTCCCTGTGTTCCTGTAGAGATCATGTACACAGCAAAGCTGCTGAGAGAAGAAAAAGCATGGGCTGAAAATATCATACTTTAGAGAACAGTGTGTGCAGGTGAGCTAGCCTGAGTGTGTGTGTATGCACATGATATGTGTGTATGTATGTGGTATGTGTATGTATATGTGGCATGTATGTGTGCACATAATATAGTATATGTATGTGTGTGTGCATGTGATTTATGTGTGTGTGACTATGTGTGCATGTGGTATCTGTGTATGTGCACACGGCATGTGTGTGTGCATATGTAGTGTTTTGTGTGTGCATATGTAGTATGTGTGTGGTACATGAGTGTGTATGTGTGCTATGGTATGCATGTATGCAAATGTGATATGTGTTCATATGTATGGTGTGTATATACATGGTATGTATACATATGTGTGGTATGTATATGTTTGAGGTGTGTATGTGGTGTCTGTACATTGTATGAGTATATGTGCATATAGTATACATATGTATTTTGTGTATATGAATATGTGTGGTGTTTGTGTATAGTGTGGTAAGTGTATATGCATGGATGTGTGTGTGTGTGTGTGTGCATGCATGTGTTATATGTGCACATGATAAATGTATGTGTGATGTGGTTTGCTTGTGTGCACATATGGTATGTGTGTATGTGTGTGGTATGTCTTCATGAGTATACTCATTGTACATGTATGCATGTGTGGTATGGTATGTGTGTGAGTAGCATGTGTGTGTATGTGTGGCATGTGTGCACATATGTGTGTGTGTTTATTGTGGTATGGTATGCATGTGTGATCATAGTATGTATACATATGTGTATATGTATATGTGTGGTGTGTGAGCATGTGTATCCATGTGGTATGTGTGTGTGTGTGTGATGTGTATGTGTATATATGGTGTGTGTGTGATGTATGTGTGTGAATGTGGTACATGTTTGTAGGGGAGTTTATGTGTGTGTGCAGGTTATGTGTGTGTAGTGAGGGTGTGCATATATGTGTGGTATGTGTATGTGTGTGTATTGGTGTGATGTGTATATAGAGTGTGTGTATGAGTGTTTGTGATGAGTGTGTATATATTGTGTGGTTCGTGTATTGGTGTGACGTGTGTGTGGAGTATGTATGTGTATGTTTGTGTGTGGGCGTATGTGAGGTATGTGTGTGTGATGTGTAGGGTGTGTGTGTGTTTTAGACAACTATCTCAGTGACGGACAAGTGGTGTGATTCTTTCACCTCTCACACAATCGGGCCTTGCAGGAAGTCCTATTACAGAATCGTTTTATCCTGGGGCTGTAGCTGTTTCCGTCCACTCATAACTGAGTCTCCCTCACGCCTTTCAGTCCCTCCACTGGCGTGGGGAGCAGCAAGCCAATCAAAAACCTGCACTTGGAGGAGACCTCCGGATTTTATGTTCAGTTTTCAGGGCCTATTATGGAAATTATAGGGTTGAAGTAAGAAAAGTCTAGATTTTTAAACCGGGAAAACAAAAGACAGCGAGTGTCGATAATGAAACACCCATGAAGAAGGACTAATTTTTTGTGTCCGTGAAGTCATAAGATTCCACTTCCTGGTAAGGTCGGCATTTGTGTGCTGGGAAACACACCCAGCTATGCCCTAGGAAGGCTGCTTGTTTTCTGTCTTACCACTCCCTGGGGACAGAAGCTATTGAGTACAAAAGCTAAGCAACCTGGGTGGCCTTGGGATTCTCCCACTAGAAGCTTTCATAATTCTATTTTTGCATATCTATGGGCACACATTCTGCCCCTAGGAACCTCATTAGTGACTGCCAGCTCCTCAAAACGTCACTTTCTGAACTGAAAGAAGGGTTTTATTGTATTTGGACTCCCCCTCCCCAACAGGGTCTCGCTGTGCAGTCCAGGCTGGGTTTGAACTCACAGTCCCCCTAGCTCAGGCTCTCTGCTGTTGGGATGACAGCTATAGACCACCATACCCAGCTGCCCCTCATTGTCTACAGCTGGACTGATGGAGAGCTGTTAATGAGACAAGCTTCAGAGTCAAGAGGAAGATACGTACACTGACTGCTGTTAACGGAATCAAATACTTTACCGAGCAACACAGTGGGTGGGTCGGACTCATCTTCACCACCTTGGCATCTTTCTTGGATCTGTTACACTGTGCACATACAAGCTCTTTTGCATGCATTAATGGTGTTTGTTTGGTTTTTAATGAACCACTTCTGTTATTAAAGCTTTAAAAAAATTTCCATGAGGCTCTACTTCCGGGTTTTCTGTTGTTTTTGTTTTTAGATAAGAGGCCAAGAACCCGGAAACACTCAGCCCAGACTCTGTCCACTGCAACAGTTTTCGCTAGGTCTCCAGACACTGAGAGAGGAAGAATTAGTCCTCCCCAGGCATGAGCCCCCTCGATGGTGTTCCAATATCAAGTGGTCAGCCCTGAAATCATATACATACAAGCAACAGTAAACAGACTCAGCAGGTTGTGTGTGTGTGTGTGTATATATATATATATATATATTCAAAGAAAAGAGACCATGAATTTGGGAAGGAGTTGAGGGGGTCAAGGGAGAGTTGGAAGGAAGAAAGGGAAGGGGGAGATGATGTAATTATATTTGAATTAAAATTAAAGCTTTACTTTTTCATGGTTCTGGAAACTGAACCTAGAGCCTCATGCATGGTAGTCAAGAGCTCTACCCCTGAGCTGTACCCCATCCTTTCTTCATCTTTGATGGTAGTGCGGTGAAGTTCAAAACGGTGTTCACCACCTTTGAATTTCAAATGCAGTCTCTGAAACCGTACAGCTAGACCAACAGAGACCCTGGGCTTCCTGATTCCTAGCTCTGTTTCTTTCAGAAGAACCACAAGCAGAGCTCTAGGAAGCAAGAGATGCCTGCCTGCCCTGAACTCTGATCGGGAATGTAGACCAATATCACTCCTGCAATACCGAGATGGCTCTGAGTGGGTGGATCTGTCATTCTGTAGGTTCACTTAATGATCTAAGAAAATGTTCCTTCCTTTGTGAATCTGCTGTGTGATGGAATGGGGAGGTGTCGTGACAGGCTTGAGGTGCCACCTTGGGAGGTCTGCTCGGGGAGTGCCTCAGGTTACCTGCTGGCATAGTAAGCGAACCCATCCCTTCAGCGGCAGAGCATTTCCCTGGAGACAAGTACAGAATTCACTCTCTTCAGCTCTTGAAACTTCAGTGTGAGTGGCAGTTCCAAATTGGGCTGTCCTAATCCACTCTGTGCCACAGAAAGCACATGAATGCCCAACTGGTGAGATAAAAAAAAAAAAGTCCGAGTCAGTGAGACTGACTTAAGGCTGGAGAAGGGGCGAAAGCGGGCAACTTGCTTTTGGGGTGGCTAGAGACCCCAAAGGGGCTGAGTGTACCTTAGGTTTATTTCTCCATCCTGGAAGGCATTGCACACTGTGGTGAGGAAGAGAGGAAGCTGCCATGGGCGCATCAAACAAAAGCTGGAATTGTGGAGAAAGCAGGAGGTTACAGAACACAAGGCAGAGCGCTTCCTCCCCATGTGCCCTCCTTTCTCGGGGTCAGTGTTAGTAAGTTCACCGAGCAGCTGAGCTTTCCTCAGGCACCAAGGCTTTGCATCCATGGTAGATGGAGGGGTTGGGTCCATGGTGGATGGAGGGGTTGGGTCCATGGTGGAGGGAGGCATTGAGTTATTGGTGGATGGAGGGGTTGGGTTCATGGTGGATGGGAGCATTGGGTCCATGGTGGATGGACGGGTTGGGTCCATGGTGGGTGGGGGCATTGGGTCCATGGTGGATGGAGGGGTTGGGTTCATGGTGGCGGGGGGCATTGGGTCCATGGTGGATGGAGGGGTTGGGTCCATGGTGAATGGGGGCATTGGGTCCATGGCGGATGGAGGGGTTGGGTCCATGGTTGATGGAGGCATTGGGTCCATGGTGGATAGAGGTGTTGTGTCCATGGTAGATGGAGGGGTTGAGTCCATGGTGGATGGGGGCATTGTGTCCATGGCAGATGGAGGGGTTGGGTCCATGGCAGATGGAGGGGTTGAGTCCATGGTGGATGGGGGCATTGGGTCCATGGCGGATGGAGGGATTGGGTCCATGGTGGATGGGGGCATTGGGTCCACGGTGGATGGACGGGTTGGGTTCATGGTGGGTGGGGGCATTGGGTCCATGGTGGATGGAGGGGTTGGGTTCATGGTGGATGGGGGCATTGGGTCCATGGTGGATGGAGGGGTTGGGTTCATGGTGGATGGGGGCATTAGGTCCATGGCGGATGGAGGGGTTGGGTCCATGGTGGATGGAGGCATTGGGTCCATGGTGGATAGAGGTGTTGCGTCCATGGTAGATGGAGGGGTTGGGTCCATAATGGGAGGAAGGTTTGGGTTCATGGTGGCTGGGGGCATTGTGTCCATGGCGGATGGAGGGGTTGAGTCCATGGTGGCTGGGGGCATTGTGTCCATGGCGGATGGAGGGGTTGGGTCCATGGTAGAGTCTGAGTGAATATTCATTGACAGAACAATGCTGGCAGGCATGGAACATTCATAATGTCACCTGCCCTCTCTTCAATGCACCAGGCTTCCTTGGGTCTGACCTGCAGGCCCTGCCTGATGGCTTCCACTAAATGGCCATTCTGATCATGCTTCCCCAAGGTTCTTGCCTGTTTTTGTAGGACTCTTTGAAGGAAATGTGCCCCCATCTCCGATCTTCTACCACTGCTGCCTCTCATGAGGATTTAGTGGTACTCATTGGGTTTTATAATGTCTAAGCCTTCTACTTACTTAAAAACCTCCAAATTGTTTCAGAAAAAAAATAGTTCTTTATAGAAAACTGTGAAACTAGAATTTGTAGTAATTTAGGACTCCCCATGAATTATGATAACCTCACCAAGAGTGTAGGTCTCATAAGTCATGAGTAAAGAAGGAAACATTACCCACCAAAACAAAGAAAATTATTAACACTTAGAGTTTCTAATTGCAGCTCTAGAGATAAAACTAACAAAATTCCATGAGTGTGCCTGGGTATGATTTCAGTGATAGCTGGGACTGGGGCCAAGCTCAGTGGTAGGTCATTTGCCTAGCATGTGCAAGGACCTGAGTTCCCATTCTCAGCACACACACAAAGAAAGGATAAAACCCCACATTTTTGTAGTTGTAAAAAGAGAAGTCATTTTTAAGTCCATCAATAAAAATGTGACTAAAAATTGTGGTATATTCATGCAATAGAATTTTTTTTTTTATTTTTTGAGACAGGGTCTCTCTGTGTAGTTTTGGTGCCTGACCTGGGTCTTGTTCTGTAGACCAGGTTGGCCTCTAACTCACAGGGATCTGCCTGCCTCTGCCTCCCAAGTGCTGGAATTGACGGCATGCGCCACCACCCGCCCAGCTTGCAATAGAATATTATTAATTAAGGTAAATCCAAGCTGTAATTTCATATTTAATAGTCAAGGACAGATAAGTATGGTAGCATTACATTATTGTTATTATTGTTATTAAAAATTGTATGCAAAGCAAGTAACAGCATATGCTGGCTAGCATGTAGACAAAGGAGAATTCTCAAGTAATGCTGGTAGGAGTGTAAACTAGTCCAGCCATCATGGGAATCAATGTGAGAGTTTATAAAAGGTAAAAATAGATCAACCTCTTGATCCAGCTACACTACTTCTGGGAATTTACTCAAAGGACAGCAAGTCACAGAGATACTTGCTTATCAATATCTATTGCAGCACTATGCATAATAGCTAAGCTATGGGACCAGCCTAGGTGTCCAACAGCAAAGGAGCTGTGCTACATAACATACAATGGATGTTTTCAGCCTTATATAAGAATGCAGTTATTTTGTTTGCAGGGAAATCAATGCAACTGGAGACAATAAAATAAGAATAAATTAAGTCAGTCTCAGGAAGACATATGTCTCATATTTTCCTTCATTTGCAGTTCCTAGATTTTCTATAGATGAATGCAATCGTGCATATATTTATGCCAAGGAAGTAGAAGTGAGACTGGCTGGGTAAACAAGGGGGGAGGGACTCTTAAGGGGAGGTTGGAAGATGTAGGGGGACATGCTCAGAGTACATTATATACTTGTATGAAATATCCTTGGGTATCTCACCACCACCACTACCACCACCACCACCACCACCACCACCACCACCACCACCACCACCACCAAGACTATACACCAGTGAAGGTTTAAAAAGTATGAAAATGCACATATATGGGCATGCATGAGGGCAGAAGAGTAGCTAGCCACTGCTAATGGTGGAAATTCATGGAGGGAGTGTGAGAGCCCACAGAGGTTTCCTAGTGAGATCTGAGCTTGCATTACCAGAAGGGCTGCATAACAGAATAATTGGACCATGAGCCTGGGTACCAGGTGTTTGGAAGGGTCTGCACTTAGCTGTATCTAGCAGGGGGAGGTCTTTTGCCTTGTCCCTTGGCATTGTTATAAAAAGCCCTTTTGAATAAAGTTCTGGGCCGGTGGATAAGGATCCAGGCCCTCCCGAGGCTATCCTTTGTTTCTGACTTTTTCTCTCCCCTCTATCCTTTGATCTAAATCTTTTATCCTTCTCTCCTCAAGAGTACCCAGGGGGAAAAGGTGGGGGCAGGTCCCCCACAAGGGAGTCCATGGAAGAGGGTGATCACCTGGTTAGCTGATCACCCCCAGCTCATGCACCTTTGTTGTCTGAAACTTCAGAATTGAATGGATTGCAGGAACCTTTGTCATTTCTTAGCATCTGAACCTTCACCTCTCACTCTTAGTAGCCTCTGGGTGTGTACAGTGTGCTTTGATGTGTGTATTGTGTGTGTGTGTGTTGTAAATTGTGTGGTGTGCATGTGTGGTGTGTGTATAATGTGTATGTGTGTGTGATACATGTATGTGGTGTGAAGTGTTCGGTGTATGTGTTCTGATGTGTGATGTGTGTGTGATATGTGTATATGATGTGAGGGGTTATATGTGTGTATATGTGCATGTATCTTATCTCTATTGTAAATTAAAATTATTGGAAAACTATTGCTGAATTGGAGATTGTGAGTTCTTGGATTTTATCATCTTATTTCTTCTTGATCACTGGTCACAGGTAATCACAGGTGATCTGGAAAGCCAGGAATAGAGCAGTGTCGTCTGTGATTGTGAATAGGACATAATTCCCAGGGTTTTGTTTGTGTCAGAAAGCAATGACTCTTCTCAGCTTCAGAGACCTACATGAAGCATAAGCAGATGAAGGGCGTGGGCTGTTTGTGCCTGCCTTCACTTGCCTGGAAACTGCAGATTTGAAGCAGACCCAGGCATGAGCTCTTTCAGTTACTAAAGTCAACATGGCTGCTCAGCCTTCCTAACCTTAGTTTTCATCTGAGTAACTTATAATATCCGTCCATCAAGGTTTCATGGGATTAAGTGATAGCTGGTGGGAAAGCTCTGGACTTCACATTCCTGTTTAAATATGCTCTTCAAAACAGTCTGGATGTATTCTGAAGTCTGTGCTTCAGGAATAACTGCAGTCATGTCCCCTGTCCTGCCCTCTGTCCCCTGTCCTGTCCCCTGTCCTGCCCTCTTTCCCCTGTCTTCCCCTCTGTCCCCTGTCCTGCCCTCTGTCCGCTGTCCTGCTCTTTGTCTCCCCGCCATGCTGCCTTGCTCATTTTCTTCTCTTCCAAATTCTGCTTCCATTCAGTTTCTGTTTCTTTTCCAGTTCCACTGCTCCTGGTCTATTTCTGAAGACTGCTGGGGGAGAGATGTGGTTCTCCGAGAAGGAAAGAGATGCACAGACTGTGGTAAGAAAAACAGCTCTTCCCTCTACATGCTTAGACCATGCTGAGTCCTGTCTTCAGTGAGCAGCTGCACATGCGGCTCCTATTTTACCTGCTGGATTCTTACCCGGTTCATCTCCTAGAGCCCTGTCCTCCAAGGCTCCGGTTCGCCGAGGCAGATTATCCTCTCACTATGCCGGAGGAGCTCCGGCATTCCCTGACACAACCGCAGCCACCTCTTCAGTCTCTCTCATCACCCCAGGCCGTGCACTTTCACAAGGAATGCATTCTGTCCTTGGCCTCACATCTCCAGAGTCTGGCTGGGTCAGTGCCTACCACTCAGTAGGTGCTTCAAATGAGACTACAACTATATGTCACCATCAAGATGTCTAGGGGGCCAACCTGTTTCTCCACAAGGTGAAATTTCACTCTATAACATCTGCTGTGTTGTTTCCCTAAAGCCTCTGCCCACAGAGCTGTGGAAATGGCTCAGTGCTCTGCAGGCAGGTGACCCTGATTCTGGATCCTCAGCACCCACTCACAAACCCAGACATGACGGTGCATATCTATGACACTAGAATTGGAGGCAGAAATGGGAGGATCCCAAGAGCTTGAAATAGCAAGCTTCTGCTTCACGGAGAGACTCTGTTTCCAGGCAATACGGTGGAGAGCGATAGGAGACACGGGCATCTTGCTCCAGTCTCCACCACATGCATGCCCATGGGTCTGAACATTTGTGTGCACGCACCATAAGTGTACACACACACACACACACACAGAGATTTGATCCACAAATTTTCATTAGGTCCAATAAATAGAGGAGATATAAAACATTACCTATATCTATTTATTGCTTTAAATTTCCAAACCCCGGAGCGTCACGGCCAAGGTTCCAGATGAACTTGTCTGCCCATCTTCCTCCACAAGCCCTATGGTGGTCACACCCAGCTGCAGCTTCTTCACCTCTTGTTTTTGCTCATGCTATTTCTTGTTTCCCGCACCCTTTGTGGAAAATCTTCTTATTTCTCAAGCTCCAGTTCAAAGGATGTTTTTTCTTGGTGGGATTTCTTGTACAAATAAACCGTGAAATACATTAAGTACACGAGGAAAGAGTCACCACAGAGTAAGAACTCTGGGTGGGCTAGCTATTGCATCAATTTACCTAAGCATCCAAGGAAAGGCTGTGCATATAGTAGGTGCTCAATAGTTGGCTGTTGAGTAAGTGAAGGGTTACTTGGTACCAATAACCATCTAATAGGTCATTGTAAGCAATGAATATGGTGAGCAATTTTAATTCATCAAGGTGTGGGGGTTATACACACACACAATTAAGAATGACTCCAGTTGTTTAGGTTCCTAGAAATGATCTAATTATATATACATACATATATATATATGTGTGTGTGTGTGTGTGTGTATACAAGCATAAATAATATACAGATTTCTTTGGTTAGCTAAAGGTCCCATTTGGATGTGGAAAATGTTAGTATAACAATAATTAAAAGGAATTTCATGTTTCATTTGTTCTGATTTACCAGAAACTTACTCATCTTAGTAGTATACACAGTTACCCTTTCTTTGGAGGGACTGGGATTTCAGGCTTAGATAGCACTGGGAATTGAACCCAGGTTCTCTAGTATGCTGTGTTGGCACTCTACCCACCATGCTACAGCCCAGCACAATACCAGTTAACCCTTTCTCTTGGGAGAATAAATGACCTGAAATACATGGGCTTCATAAAAAAGAGCATAGAGCATTACATTTAGAGTGGCCAGGCATTTCTGAATGGTAGCTTTCATTTTAAAGCACAGGCAAGACTTTCAATTTGGATGCTAATCACAGTGGTACACCAAAGCCATGGCCTAAATGTGTCCTCTAAAACGTATGTGTTAGAAGCTTGATCCTCACTGAGACAGTGCTGGGAATTAGGGTCTTGTGTGAGGCATTTGGACCATAAAGGTTATACCCTCATAAACGGATTGATGAGACTATAGACAGGCCTGGCAGTGGTCAGGGCACTCTCCCCACCCCCTCTTCTCTCTCTCTTCCTCTCCCCTGCCCCTCTCTCCTGCTTGTCTTCCTTCTGTTCTGTGAGGATACCAGCTGCTAGTACCTTGATCTTGGATGTCCTAGAATCCAAAACTGTGAGAAAACAATCTGCTGTCTATAAATGACCCAGTCCTTGGTATTCTGAAATAGCAGCAGGAAATGGACTAAGACAAGACAAAAACAAACAGCAGATAAGAAGCAACCCCCAGTCCTCAGGGAACAAATGGTCTGTGCGGTGCCCAGCAGGTGGGAGTCCTTGCCGCATCACCAGATGCCATAGGTTCATCATTTTGCTCATCACCAAGTATCTGATGAGAAGTAACAGGGAGAAGGGATTTATTCTGCCTCATGGGTTGAGGCTGTGATCTATCATAGCAGGGAAGGCATGGTTGTGGGAGTCACTGGCACTCATCTTGCTCTCTCCTTCCGCACTTTATCTTCAGCCACAGGCTCACGCCCACCGGGATGATACCACTTCCTCCTCAGTCAATCCTTGGAATCACAATCATAGACTCACCCAGAGATGTGCCTCAGTCATGCCACAAGCATTTTTTAGTTCAATCAAGCTGATGATGATTCATCCCTACACTCTTACATGTTAGGAGAGTCAGCCGCTGGCCCTCTGGTCCTCAGTTCTGGACTCAGCCCTGACAGTATTTTGGAAATAGCTCTGGTCCTGTTTGAGAGACTGTTGAGAATGTTCAAACACTTCGTGTGTGGAGGCTACATTCTTCTCAAGTTGTCATTGTCGTAGGGTCATCAAAAAAGTATGATCTATGTGTGAATGTTCACAAAATATTATGGCTGGCATTTTGTGCTTAGAGGGCCAAGGACTTGGTTCATCTTTTCATATTTTCTGTAGGTGTCTCTACCAAAATTCTTCCTTACAGACTTAGGCTCCTGGTTGGTGGGAATACTTTGGGCCTTTTTTCTCCCTTTACAAAACTATCAGAATTTCTCAAAACAGTTCCTCTTTCTTCCCATTAACTAACATTTGGTCAGTGGTTACAGATAGCTGCAGGAGAAGCTGAGAAATATGTTTTTATTCCACATGTTACTTTTTTAGTTAAAAGGTCATATTATCTTTAGCAAATAAGAGGATGATGAATTTTTGGTCAGATGACTAACAGTTCATTTTTTTCTCACCATCTCTCTTCTTTATGGACTTTGTGTGGAAGAAATACTCTCTGTTCACTGGTCTGAATTTGGTAGAGAATTTCTTACTTCTGTGCCTTCTCCCATTATGTTCTTGTGATTGAAATTCCCCTGGACTCCTTTTCTACGAATTTCCACCCCTCAGGACTCAGATTAGAGCTTTGCTTCAACATAAAACATGGTGATTACATTCACTTCTAGATTCTGGAAACTTTAATGTTTGATATCCACAGTGCCTTCTTTGTCAGCCTATGAATACAAAGGCATTAGGTTTCTGAACCAGAGAAGCCAGCATATTGCTTTACTTGGAGGTAGTGTATATACCTTATTTATTTTTGCCATTGCTTATAGCTTAGGCTAAAGCTGAAAAAGAATTACGAAGGTTCAGAACAGCCCAAGAAAACGCAAGTGCTGTCTCTATGCTGGACTTCTGCAGAAGAAGAACACTACTGGGAACATTAGTTATCAATGACTTACAAAAGTGTTATTTCTGGATAATCTTGGTAATATATTTTATCAAACTTCTGGATTTTTTCCCACTTGAGAGTTTTGGGGAAGCTTCTTCACCTAGTTTTAATTTACACATTTACATCTAAGAGAGAAATTGGGCATCTGTCTGTCCCAGTTGTTAAGAGCCCTATTTGGTCCCTTTCCTGTGAATGCTGTCTGTCTTCATGAACTTTTCAACTGGATGAATGAACTTTTCAGAAAAATTATTTTTGATATGTATTGTGTAATTTTGGATGTTTTACATATGAGGGGGATTAGCACTTTGTATTTCAAAACTGAAAAAGGTTGTGAGACAGAGCCTCATTTTGTGGCTCAGCCTGACCTCAAACTTGACGGTCCTAGTGTGGACACTACTGGTCTACACTACTGCATCTGTCCTCAAGTTGTAAATAGTTTTTGCCTAGTTGTTTGTTTTTTACTTTTTCCCCCTTAGAAGAATTAAGAAAAAAATTATAGAGGCTATTTTGTAACTTTCCTGCAGGACCACTGGATTACATATCCATTAGAAAGGCTTTTAAAACTCAAGGCCATAAGAGAATTCTCAATTTTTTCTTTGTTTTACACTTAAATATTGAATCTACTTGAAATTTCAAAGTGCTGTTTAAATGATTTCAAGCAAATGTGTCCTTGGGATAGTATTGATAAGATGTAGTAAATTTGTATAAACAACAGATACATTTTCCATATATTATGACCTATGCAAGATTTAGAGTGTTTGGGACATTTATATTTTTATGAAACAATTACTCATTGTGTACCTAGAGTTCATATTTAACTGGGCCTCTTGCGTTTTATCTGATAGCTCTGTGTCTGGAGCCACTGGCCCAGTTGCTGACACATGTCAGCTTGAGTAGACTCATTACAGGCTATGCCAGGCCCCTGTGCTAGTGATCATTTGCTCTTTAAAAGTTGGATAATATTCTGCAGTTTCCACATCTTCTTCACAGGTTCTGAAGTTAGTGTGCACTATAGGTTGCATACAAATCAAAATAAATTCACTCATTTATGAATAACTAAATAATGAATGAATGAATGGATGAATGGGTAGATAACCAACTCTTTTCTGACACTCTGTCCAAAGTTACTATGAGAAATCACCTACTTCCAGGAACAGGAGAATCCCCTGTTTGTCCTGGATAGGTAATTCCTGGTTGTTGTTTTTCTCTGGTGAAAACTATTAGATGATCAAAATAATGGTCACGATTACTATTTCTAAGTGTTAGAAGCCTGGAGTCATAGAGTTACAAAGCAGAGCTATTTTTTTTTTTCCTAATGGGGACTTAAATAATAACATTTAGAAACTAAAAGTATATTGTTTGACTAAATTGGACAAAAATAGATATAATGTCTCCTTCTGCTTTTGAAAACACATATATGCAATAGTCTTATCTTCTTCTACTCCTGTTACAGTTAACAAAGTGCTGTGCTGAGCTGACACACCCTTTCTCCTCCAGAATAGTGGCACAGAGCATGCCACCAGGATGGATTAAGACTGTGATGTCACTAAAGCAGCAGTCTGTTTATGACACAGATGAAGGATGGCCGTAGACTTGTCCCTGTCTAACTTACTACAGATTATTAACACAGTCATTCAGCAAATACTCCACTAATGCCTACTGATGTTAGACACTGTGCTGGGTGTGAGGGTCAAGTAGTCATAGACTCTGGTACTCGGGGGTGGGCATGGGGGCACTTGTAGAAACCAAAGCTAGCTTTACTGGCTGGTTGAAAGCCCACTGCTAAATTTCCAGGAACTCTCTGAGCCACACAATCATCAGCTATGAAAGAGTTGACACATGGAAGTTGGCCAACAGTACAACAGGTCTTTCTTTGGAGCCTCCTTTGTCCCTGCCCTTGACTTAACTGGAGAGCTAGCTAAGAAACTCAAACTTGATGGTCTACTCCATACTAGAACCCTACCACACCAATGTGAGTTGCTTTCCCAAACAAAATCTTCTTCAACTGTTGAAGTAATAGATTCTAAAATTGTAATTGGCATATGATGCAAGTCATTGGTCATCTAAAGAAAATCAATGTGAAAAATTTTAAAGTTTTCATGGGGAAGAAATTGATTAGGTTTTAAGTTTGTGTTAATGTTTTAAGAAATTGATTAGTTTATGTCTTAATTTAACACAAATCAAGAATAAAAGATCATCTTATTCATAGAGCCATGTGAGAATGTTAGCACATGTGAGGCACATAGACAGATACCTGGGCAACTAGAGTAGATGACACCCAAATTCAGGTCTAAGCTGTCCACAGGCTCCATTGTTTATGCAATAAGGTTTTTCTATGGTGTTAATTGTGAGGAAGGTGAACAGGCAACTTTAAGTTCACCTCTGCTCCATTCAATAAATTAAAATGACCTCTTTAATTGAAGGAAGGAAAGGATTTAAGACACAGGAGCTTGACTGCTAAAAGAAAGGACAAATAGCATATGGCTGGAGCAGGAGAGACGCGTGATGCTTGTTCTGGTGGTCCTGGGAACTAAAGTTTGAGTCTCTGTCTTAATTTCTTTTCTATTGCTGTGAAGAGACACCATGGCCAAGGAAACTTAAAAAAGACAAATTTAACTACCCTTCAGAGGATAAGTCCATGCCATCACAGCAGCGCATGTGGCAGCTGGCAGGCAGATGTGACACTGAAGCCCCCACCCCACTGTGACATACCCTCCAACAAAGCCACATCTCTTAATCCTTCCAAAATAGTTCCACCAGCTGGGAACCAAGCATTCAAATATATGAGCCTATGGAGGTCATTCTCATTCACACCATTACAGGTCTCATGCATACTAGTCAATCACCGTTTGTGATCTCAGGGTCCAGCACAGGCTTCTTTGAGGCACCTGCCTGAAAGCCCTTAATAAAAAATAAGTTTACAAAACCCTGCTTACTGTTTTCTTCTTTGTGCTCATCTTAGTTTTCCTAAGTGAAAACCAGGTCCTCTGTTCTAGAAGACTGTAGAAGGGAAGAAGCAGTCTCTCACAGACTGCTAGTCCTATGTTTTGAAACACAGAATTTGACCTCTGATAGAAACTTCCAATCTCTCTAAGGAGAAAGATTATACTTTATCTTTGGTTCTCTTGACTTATTTTTATGTACTAGAAAGTTTTTTTCCCTTTTCCTATTAAAGATAATTTTTCTTGTGGAGAAACTATATACTTTTTTTTTTTTTTTTTTTGGTTTTTTGAAACAGGGTTTCTCTGTGTAGATTTGGTGCCTGTCCTGGATCTGTCTCACAGAGATCTGCCTGGCTCTGCTGGGATTAAAGGCGTGTGCCACCGCTGCCCTATGTACAATTTTTAGATTGTGCCTTTATTGTTATTGGTTTTGGTGAAATTATAAATTATAAATGATGTTGGTCCTTAATTTTAAATTCTAGTTTCTTTTTTGTTGGTAGATAAGAAAATGATTACTTTTATCTTCTGACTTATACTCTGAGGCCTTGTCAAGCTTATTTATTAGAGTTTATTTTATTCTGTGGAGTTTTCCACTTTAACAATCATGCTACCTAAATAAAGAGAGGCTTGCTTCTTCCTTTCTAAAATGTAGGTATCGTTAACTTTCCTTTTTCTTGTCTTATCACACTAGCTATGACCTTAAGTAGGAGAAATGTGCAATGCTGTCTTTGTCCTGTTACAATTGTTAGGGGAAGCACATCCTCTCAACGCTTACTATGTAGGTGCGCGTGTGTGTGCGTGTGTGTGTGCGTGTGCGTGTGCGTGTGTGTGTGTGTGTGCGCGCGCGCGCACGAGCCCGCGTGCAATGCTAAGGGATCTCCTTTACAGTTTTCACTTGTTAAGATTCACAGAATGGAACTGATTTCTTTTAACCTGATCAACTGAAATGTTTGGTTTGTAGCCCTTTTCCGTTTCTTGGGAGAGAAGGCAAAGAAGGACGTCCTCTTCTTGAACCTTATGGCTACAATCTTCAAGTTGGCTCTCTGCTGCTTTAGTTCACCACCTCCAGTCTCCATTATAAAACCAGGAATCTCTATCAACTGCCTCAGGAAAGATGAAACTTGTGGTAGAGTGATGAGCTCCAATCTGGACAGCTGCCTCTTTTTATCTGCATGACCTTGGACAAATCACAAAACCTCAATTTCTAAAATCAGTACCGTAATTACCTTATCAGACTGTGGAGATACTTTCAAATGGTAATCGCTCTGAAGTACTCTACAAATTTAAATTATCTTAGAGGATACATTTTTGGAGGACAGGCTTCTTGTCAGTTCATTTTTGTATCCCTAAGTAAATGCTTAATGTGCATCTAATTATTGTTCAGCTACACATATTCATCCCTTGGGGTGGTGCTGGGGGAACAGCATAGCGTCTTCACTGTGTGGCCATCAGAATCCAGTTCTATGATCCAAGACTGAAGTGCTAGCACAATACTCTAAAATAATAATTAGAGCACGTGGATGGTTAAACGTCATGAGCTAGAGAAAGCTTTTTACAAAACAGTGGCTCAGGTCATCCGTAAATGCTAGCTGATGCTTTCATTTTTATTTGGAAAAGATCCTCATTAGGGGACGGGTGACCTAGATAAGTGAAGAGAAACAGTAAGGTTTGGGTTTCTTCGCTTTGGGTTGGTTTTTGGCTGTCTCCTAGAGGAAAATTCTTATTTACTACGTTTGATAACAGAGAATGAGAACGGGGATATGCAGCCCCAAACCCACAGATGGTCTTGCATGTCCTTTTTCTGAGCACCATAGAGACCACTAGGTGACACTCTTTACCCATCTATGCATCTCTGCTTGGCCCTCAGCAAGGATCTTCATTCTGAACTAGTGCGTTTTGTTAGGAGTGCAGATGAGGGAGAAGAGTGCTAGGAAAGGAAATACAAATGAACCTCCAGGATCAATCTGGAGGGCTGATTAGGGTCAGCTCTCACCCGTGGCTGTGCCAGACTTTCCAGGCTTGTGTCCAACTATTTTTACAACTGATTTTAAGAGCAACATGTAATTAGTTTCCATTTTCTTAAACCTTTAACAAATGACAAGATAAAATGAGATGCTGTGGCTTGGGATGTGGGACTGAGGAGGTGCCCTCAGACGCTCATGCCTCTCCCTTACTCTCCTAAAATCATTAAGGAGGCCACGGACCACTAGGAACCTTGAAGCCACTTCTTCATGAAGCTGCAAAGGGGCTTCAGCTCTCTTCAGAGTCAGGCACGGTGCAGGAGCAGCCAAGTGCTGGCGTCTGTTTGGGTATGGCGTTTGCAGAAGTCTCCCTGTTCTCCAGGATGTTATGGTCTGTTTCTGTCTTGCCGTGTGCTGCACACTCACAGAAGACTTTCATTTCTCTGGAGACCACACAAATAAAACTTGTGAGGATTCCAAAATGGCACATGCAATTTTTGGTTGAGAAAAATTAGAGAGAACTTCTTTGCTTACATCCCCAGGCTGCAGCCCTCAGAAAGCATACTAGTCATCCCCAACCAAAGGACCCAGAAATCAAAGATTTCCCCCATTTTGCTTTGGAGCAGGGAATCTGTCATTAGCTTTTCACTGTCTGTTAGAACTTTACAATTATATTTATGTTTATATTAAAATTCTTGTCTATAAGCGTGGTCGCTGTTCATTCATTTATTTATTGTGACTTAGAAATGGCACAACTGGAACCATAGCCATTTCCCTGTACTGAATCTTTCTAAGATTTTCTGCCCCCGGCCCCCACTCACGAGCTCTTGCTTTGCTTTGCTTTGCTGCGTGTCTACCGGCACACACAACCTTGAGCTGATGTGTGATAAACAGCTAAATATAGTCATGGTTTTGGCAGCTCACTCTTGGAGCCTGTCACAGGCCCCCTAAAATGGGAATTAAAGAGGTTTAAGACACAGAAGCAGCCTGTGCTATGCTTGGGAAGAGAGGACGCTTTCTGTGTTGTGAGTAAGTGCTTCTGCTGTGCCTTGTGCCCTGCTTTATTTAAGTAACAATAATAACTTTAATGGTTGTTAGCAGACGCACTGTTAAATACTCAGAACCCCTTTCAGCAATGGGGCCTTGTCCAGAAAACTCTTTATGTGAAACTAACACTGTGTAATCGTTCCTGTGAGGAAGTTGGGTGCCGACTAGATGACAGCCCCCACTATTTGAGATACTCCTAACAGTGGCTGAAATGAGCATTCAGTTGATTCTGTGTAGAGAACCCATGACATCTGGAATATGTTCACTCAGGCCTTCAGCTTGCACAGTCCTCATGGAAGAAATGAAAAAGCAGGAGGAGAGACAGAGACAGAGACAGAGAGACAGAGACAGAGAGAGACAGAGAGAGAGAGGGGAGGGGAAAGGAGAGGGTGGGAAAAGGAGAGAAATTCGGGCTGGCTGCAGTACACAGGAATTCCAGCTCTTTGGGGCATTCCCCCCAGTAGTGAATGCTAATTATATTGACTGTATTAAGTCTTCACAAATCAAGCAAGTATTCCTAGGAGATAGACAGGGCCACCAAACCCACTCATGTTGTGACCTGAATTTAAAGCCAGGGCTCACAGAGGAACAAGAATTGAGTTTATTAACTCTTAGGACACGGGCCAGACTTTTCACTGCTCCTGCGACCTAAGGGGTGCGCAACTATAACACTCTCGTTTAAACAGCAAATGTGTGACTAAGGCTGGCTCTGACACATTTTGCAGACACCGAGAATAAGGAATTGTTTCGAGGGACACACAGGTTGCAGGGATTTTTCTCAGGGGAAAGAAATCAGCTGTGGTTCGTGGACACATTGCTTTTCAGAAAATATCTGGACGGACTTTAACCAAACTTCAACCAGGCAAGCGAGAACTATCTACGCCGAAACGCAGCCTTGAAGCCTCGGCACATGGCCATGGAGAGTTCTACAGCCTTGTGATCTTGCTGGAGACATTAGGAGAAAGGCAAGTTTTTCCTTTGGATGTCACGTGGATTGTCCCCTCCCTGTTCAGATCTGTCTTGTGTTGCCTTTTGTGCACAGAGGCCCAAAGTCAGTGGAGGCCAAGCCTCGTGACCTGGGGCCTTGTCTGATCTTTGCACTCCCTGCATCTCTCAAGGCCACCAGATGGGACTCTGTGGTGACTCCTGGACCCAGATTGGGCTCTTCCAGACATTGCCGAGGTCTACCATTCCCTCTTTCTAGGAGACTCCAGTAGCCATTCTTACTCCTGGGGCCCTGCTCATCACTGACAGACTAAAGGAGTTCCCTCTGCTGCTTTCCCATACTCTGTCCCTCTTTCACGGCACTTGGTCGGCCGGCACATTGGTTGACAGGTTCTTCTGCATGTTCTTTCTTACGAACACACATGGAGGCCAGCTAGTCACATCTACATCACACACAGCATCATGTATTGTTTAAAAGTTTATTTTGAACAAATGAATGACATAAAGATGTCACAGATTCCTGCTGGCTTAATTTCAGTAGTCATACCTAAGGTCTGACAGAGTAAAATAACAGTGTCAAAAATAATTAGCTATGTACATATTTATTTAAGTTTTGCTTCCATTCTCTTTTTCAAGTGTTTGAATCCTGGAAGATATTCAACACATAGTGAGTACAGAGGTGGTCTGACACTCAGAGATGATTTGCCAACATCACAGGAGCACTCCACAGCAATGGACATTTCTAATCAAACTATTTTTAACTTTCTGGGTTAGAGACCCATTTCCCCACATTTGAGTGCTTACCTAGAAATGATCCATCATTTCTACTCTAAGTGCACACGCGTGTGTGGACTGCTGACAGTAGAGTACAGGACGTGTCTAAATGTCTCATGGACTGATAGTTCTGAACCTTTACTGAATGCCTGGCATTCTGCTTTTGAGTTTACATGTATTGGTTTGTTATTGTTCTGTTTACAAATATAAATGATACACAAAAAAACCAAAAACCCATAGTCTTAGTAACTAGCAAGTACCAGAATCCAGATTAGAATTCATATTTGAACCCAGACTAAGTGCAGCAGTTGGCCACGTTGCTTGTTTGTGACAAAGGTCTGTCTGTCCAGGGGCGGGCATGAGATAGCGCCTCTGAACGTAACAGCAGTGAAAGCTCTATTCAGCCCATCTTCTCAGTGCCCTGTTGTCCAGATGATGAAGGAGCTGACGTCTGGGCTGAGGTGAAGTACAGATCCTAGGCCTAGTGACTTGTGACTGGACACCCACTCCAGTAAGCTGGACGAAGGTTAGACAACGGCATTTTACCACATCAATTTGGACATACACAAAGCTAGCCAGTTTTCCCTAGATACAAGTCGTGTCTATATACACTGGACAGCAGAGACAGTGGTGCTGCTCTGGGGAACGATGTAGTGCTGTCTGTCTGCTTTATAAAGGGTCTGAGTGCCTGTCTTTCCACTCACTGGCTAATCCAGTGTGACTCAGTATGGGAACTATGCAATTTATTTGCTTTGCTCTTTCTGCATGTCTAACCAAGCCAACCAAGGCTGCTGAAGTCAGCCATTTTTGCACTAGATGTGGAGACAGTCTCTCTTCTCTGGCCAGCTTTGACCGCTCACAGGGGGTGAGGTGCTGGCTGGGTGTCAGTGAGCATGAGGATCTCTGTGTGATGCCACTTGAAGGCTTGTGTTCAGAGTCCACAGGTGTCTGAGATAGCCCCAGCGAAGGACCCCTTAAAGTTACGGATGTCTCCTCAGCTAAGGGTGCTGAAAGAGTGGAGGCCAAAGAGGAGGAGAGAAGACCATGATTACAGCAAAGCATTTGAGTCAGAAATGAGGAGGGCTGGCAGGAAAGGGCCAGACCTGAGGGGTGTCGCCTCCTTTGCCATGGGGCAGATGGTAGCCTGACTTCTGCTCTGCGGCAGAGGGTCACTTGATTCCAGATGTTAAGTCAGGATGTGAAGTCAGAAATGACTCTTGCTTGTTTGCCCTGGGTGCTCGTGGAGAAGCTACCAACTTCTGTTAGGCTGATCTTTAACATTTCAGTGAGTTCCGTGACAGAGGGTGGCTCTGGGAGAGTGAGGCTTAGGTTACTGGGAGACAGAATGAAGTCAGGAGGTTCTGAGCAGCCAGTCTAAGGTGAAGGCCATGGCCACAGATGGGGTTGGGGGAGGGTCTAGGAACAGAATAAGAATGGGGGGATTAGGATAAAACATTTTCAGACCAGTTTGGCCAAAGGCGGATTTGTGTGCAGGTGTTGAATGTAGGTGGTCTTTCTCAGCAGCTGGCCTTCCAAACTGTTGCCACCAAGAGTGCTGTGATCTAGTAATTTACGGATATTATGGTTATCAGATAATTTACGGATATTATGGTTATCAGATAATAGAGCCTGGTGTCTCTACGGTAGAAACATGGCAAGGAAGATGATTGGCACCGAGGGAATGGACTTTTGTTGTGTTTCACACACATGTGCTTTCTGCCAGGCAGGAAGTATAGGCGGGACTAACAGAGAGAATTGAGAGAACAGGAAGCTGGGTGAGTGAGACACTGCCAGCCGCCATCAGGACAAGGAAGATGTAAAGTACCGGTAAGCCACGAGCCACGTGGCAAAGTAAAGATTAATAGAAATGGGCTGAATATAAGAGTGAGAGCTAGACAATGATAGGCCTGAGCTAACGGACAAGCAGTTTAAATAATGTAAGAGTCTGTGTGTTTGTTTTATAAGTGGGCTCTGGGACTGGCGGGACTTGGTGGTGGGAGCTGGAGAAAAATTCTCCAGCTACAAGGCACCAGTGACCTTCACTCATGGCAGCTTTCCTGTACGTTATGGTTTTATTGTCAAGGAGCAAACCCAGGATGGTGAAGTCTTGAGGTGTAAAGGGAACACAATATTTTCTATCCTCTGTACATATTTAGATCATTCTAAATGAACATGGAGTTCTGTCCCTGAAGGGAGATGATCAGGGTCCCTTGAAAATCTGTTTCAGTCTTTTACATGACATTGTATGCCCTCTCCTCTTGGGATTGAGTCTTCCCAGATAGAAATGAAGCCTGGTCGGGATGCCTCCTGAGGTGGGTGGTTGGGATGCCTCCTGAGGTGGGTAGTTGGGATGCCTCCTGAGGGTGGGTAGTTGGGATGCCTTCTGAGAGTGGGTGGGTGGGATGCCTCCTGAGGTGGGTGGTTGGGGTGCCTCCTGAGGGTGGGTGGTTGGGGTGCCTCCTGAGGGTGGGTGGTTGGGATGCCTCCTGAGGTGGGTAGTTGGGGTGCCTCCTGAGGGTGGGTGATTGGGGTGCCTCCTGAGGGGGCCTTTGTATTCTGCCACCTATGCATTTCCATTGCCTCCTAAGGCACAGGGGATTCAGGTAGTTCTTATTGAATGAATGGAAAATAACAATAAAAGTCAAATAAATGAGCTTTCTCAGCTGATGTATCTCCTTTTTGATAATTATTCTGTCTCTCTAATGCTTCATGAAGAATCTGTTTTCTGTTCCAGCATGGGACTCTTTCAATTGACTCTCTCCTTGCTCTTCAACATTTCATGTTTCTCCTTGGTTTGAAGACCTGAAGACCAATGGAGTCTGTCAGTAAAAATTCTCAAATTCGTCCTCCATTATAGAGCCAAGAAAAAGTGTTCAGTTTTCAAAGTGTGTGGCTGGGTTCCTGACGACTCCAGTGGGCGGGAGGCCCTGGGCCTTGGAGTGCTGGATTTGAAAGGACGAAGGAATTATTGCTAAGTGGTTTTGTTCTTTCGATTTTGGTCCTGTCAATTGGTTTGTTTTGACGTAGTGACGCACAATGTAGCTGAGGCAGAAGTCTTTATCTCTAAGAAAGGCTTGAACATTTGCAGATGAAATGTTGTGATGTGTCGAGGATGCTCAACAAACATGGGCAGGCAAGGAGGGAGGGCTGTTAAAGTCAAAAAGATGAAACAAGATATAGCAATAATTATTGAAGTTAATTATGCTAGTTTCTCTTCTTTGGAAATTATTTTTTTCATAATAGAAAGAAGGTAAAGAAAAATGTGTTTAAATAAACTTACTCATTCTATTACATTTTTAATTTACTTTTGTGAGGACACACCAGTCACAGCACACATACAGAGCTCAGGGGACAACTTGTAGGAGTCTGTTTTCTCCTTCCATCATGTAACTCGGGTCATGGGCCTTGGCACTAAACATTACCCACTGAGCCATTTGGGGAGCCCAACTTACTCACTCCAGATGAGATTAAACAAGCAAACAAGCAAACAAACAAACAAACAAACAAAACCAAGACCCAGAGAGGCAGGCATCAAGCCTCATGTTTCAAAGCCAAACAATGGAGAACTCAGACAGGAAGTCTCCTCATGCTAATTTGGACGTCCTTCCTTCTGCTTCTTGCTCGTCTGTGGTCTATTCATGTTCCTAGTGTCAGCTTCAACCTGCCAAGGCCATTTATGCTTCTAGTCTTTCCCAATCTAACTTAGCTTACTCTCCTGTGACTTTAATTAGCAAAGGGATTCCTCTACTCCAAGTGACTATCAGAAAAGAAGCCAATGTCAGTATAACTTTTTGTTCTACTGCATTCTTAAGGACTTAAAGGAACAACACTAGGCAGACTTATGTACAAGGAATTCAACTAACGACTAGCCACTAACCATATCTAAGCTTCAAAACAAGAAATTACACACTACAGAAGTGTTCAAATAATGTCCCAGAAGTAATTACTAATTTAAGTGTGTAATAAAATGATAAAATGCTTTGATAAGACTCTGGTCTCCGAGTCTCTGGGATACTTCCAGTATCCTGGCAGGCAGCCAAAGCCCTGTGTAGCTCCTTGTTTGAAAGTCTGTTTCATCAGAATTTACCTGTGCCCAGAATACTACATGCATGCTCCTCTCAAAAGGAAGGGTGGATCTGCAGGGTGAGAACTGAGAAGTGTGTGTGTGTGTGTGTGTGTGTGTGTGTGTGTGTGTGTGTGTGTGTGTGTGTTGGGGGTATATGGATGTGCATAAGTGTGTATGTGTGTGCATGAGTGCGCATGGGTAGAAGTTGGGAGTTAACTCACTCAGATGAAACCCTGAGGTAAGCACCAGGAAATGGTTAACAGGAAACCATCCGAGTAGACTAGTTGGTACGCAAGGTGATCTGGAGGAAGCTGTAAGTCAGGCTACTGACCCAGGAGGAGAGTTGTTTCTGACACAGCCCCTTTGCAGTAATAACCTGGGAGGCCAGGGGTGGAGAAGGCTCTGTAAACCAGAAGGGCTATAGGTGTTGAAGGCTTGGAGAAGGAATTCCTAAGCCAATGTGGAATTCAAATGGCACTCACTTCTTTAAACTAGATATGAGGCATTTTTAGATTAGATTTAAGATACATTGTCTAAGTGATGTGTGCTTTGTCAGCAAGAGATAAGTATTTTACCCACTTTCCCCCAAAACAGTCTGTAATTGATTTTGTCCCTACGATGCATGTCACCATCATAAAACTGTTTGTTGTTTTCCTCGTACTTTTTCCACTGCATGCTCTAGTTCTTGGGTGATTTGAAACTTTCATTGGATATGAACTGTAGATTTCAGTTTTAAACAAGTTTCTCAGTGAGAAACATTTAGATATGAAATCATGCTCCCAAGAGAGTTGTGTATTCATTTAAAGTTCAGGAAAATAAAAACAAAACAAAACAAAAAGCCCCGCCCACTCCCACCCAGCACGTAACTCCAGGTCACCACCCCGGAACGCTATGCTTTTGAGCTTTTGACTGGATTTGCTTCTGGGGTTAAGAGAAGTGTGCGGCAGATGTTGGGAGGCAGTTGGGGGTGAGGGTGGGGCAGAGGATGAAGAGGCTGCCAGATGTTGAGCGGGAGGGTGGGCGTGAGGATGAAAGCCTGCCAGATGTCTACAGTGCAGCCTGCCGGGCACCTGCTTTTCAGGATCTCAGGAAGATGATTTATGTCACATCGTAGACTCTCATAAAGGCCCTCCCCTCCCTGGTGAGCACAGAATCCAGGGCTCCAGTAATGATTTTTCTGCATGGTTTCTTGCCTAGGATTATATCTTCTTAAAAATTCAAGTTGAAGGTTATGTGAATAAAAATACACAATCAACCAATATACTCATTTGTAAATAAAAGACGGTGTGTGGGGGGGGATTTGCATTTAAATCTGTTGTTGTAAATTATAAAGACAATCACCTTTTATTTTCTATTTATTTTCTCTTTGCAACGTGGAATGGTTTGCTCTTCTCTCTCCCTACAATGGATTTAATAGATTTATTCATCAAGTTTTCTAAAATTAGACACCAAACTGATGTTTTTCTCCCACTGGTTAATTTTATTCTTAGCAGCACTTACATAAAGCCAGGCAGTGAAAGATATGGCAAAATTACTAACTTGCTGTGACCTGGAATGCACTGAGAATAAAATAACAATCATGAAGATTGATATACCCGAGAGACTTAAGACCAAGCGGCCTTAGGGAGACCTATTTGTGCTCCGGACCACATGCTTCCTGTGGTTTTAGGAGTCTAGGTTTTCCTGTGCTATCTGAACCAGACTCTGTTCTTGGGATAACTGGAGAGCCACACAAAAAGAAATATGTGGTTCTTATAATTTGCTTGGATTTTAGGCAACTGTTGTGTTTTCTAGGACATGATTTGATTACAGCAGGTAAAATTCCTCTCTCAGTTTTTATTTGAAAGGCTTAGAATTAAATGTTCTTTGAGGATGTGGAGGTGAATCAAGAAACTGGGAAGGTGGAGCAAGCAGCTTGTACCAGGGTGGGGGTGGGGGGTTGGGGGTGGGAGTGAGATCACCACCTTCACAATGTCCAAGTGTGTCATTCTCTCAGGACCACACGGGGCAGTGCTGCTCATTGCTCCTGGAGATGCATTCATGCATTCAGCAAATCACTGTGGTGCACCCAGTAAGCACCTCCCTTCAAGTTCTGGGATCCAGTGACAGACAGGTTTCTTCTTCTAGGCATTTCTAGTGTCCCTTGGTGGGGGAAGGGACAGACACCAGGAAGACAATGGTTGAAAAGTTCTTTGCAGAGGGAAACCTCTGTAAGGAGAAGTAACAGTGTGTGTGCTGTAAGACTGGAGATTTGGGTAGATGTCATTAGACAAAATGTAAAACCATCTTAGAGACAAATCTCTCTGGGTGTGCCTGTGAGGAAGTTTCTAGATTGTGTTTATTGAGATGGGAAGAGCCACCCTAAGTGTGGAGAGCACCATCCCATGGGCAGTGCTGGACTGAATAAAAAGGAGGAAGTGAACTGAGGGCCAGCAACTATCTCACTTTTTTATTTATTTATTATGTATACAGCATGTATGACTGCAGGCCAGAGGAGGGCATCAGATCTCATTACAGATGGTGGGTGCTAGGAATTGAACTCAGGACCTCTGGAAGAGCGGTCAGTGCTCTTAACCTCTGAGCCATCTCTCCAGCCCCCAGCAACTATCTCACTTTGCTTCTTGACTGAGGATGCAGGTGCCCAGCTGCACTGAGCTCTGGCCACCATGCCTTCTCTGGGCTGTCCCCTCAAGCCTGAGCCAGAGCGAGCTCTTCCTAAGCTGTCTTTGTCCCGTATTCTGCTGCAGTAACACGGGAGGGACCTAACATGGGCGCTATTTCTGCTTTGCGTTTTCTTGGTGCAGAGCGATGAGCAGGGAAACAGTGTTCTCTCTCACATGCTGACTTCATTTCCTCTGAACAGGTACCCAGTAGAGGACTTTCTGGATCATCTAGGACTTCTGAGTTTTATTTTATAAGAACCTATCTATTGTTTTCCATGCTGTCTCTATTCATCTATGCTCACACTAATTTTGTGTGAGGATTCCCTTTTCTCCACATCCTCAACAGCACTTTTTGTTTTGTTCTCAATTTTCTTGTTGTCTTTCGTTTGGTGCTGAGGGTCGACTATGAGGCATCCATAGCCAAAGCATGCTCTCACTGAGCTATTCTGGAGACAGGTCAGTAACTGGAGTTTGTGGCAAATGCAAATTTTGATTTGCATTTCCCTAATTGGTGCCTGTTGGTATTTGTATGCTTCTTTATATGACCCAGTCTCTGTGTTTTTAAAGAATAAATGTTTAATTTTAGAAATTTTGGATTTGTTGAAAGACTGAATATACTATGGAGAGTTCTCAGTTCATTTCTAGTTTTCCCTATTATTGAATTAATGATACATTTGTCACAATTAATAAACTACTATTGAGATATTATACTATTAATTATAATTCAAATTTCAATTATTTTATTTGTAAATGTTCTTCTTCTTAGAGCCCTTCCGAGCATCCCACTACATTTGTCATGTGTCTTTGGGCTCCATGGTTCAGGTTTCTTTGCTTTTGGTGACCTTGATGATTTTGGGAAGTACTGTTCCAGCATTTTGTAGTATGCCCATTCATGGAGATCATCTGGTATTGTCATTATGATTCCACTGGGATTATAGGTTTGGGGGATAGGGAGCCAGAGGCCATCATTCTTATGACATGATGTCAAGAACCTGTATGTCTGAGTCTATACTTGCTTCTGATGTGGACCCTTATCTCCTGATTAAAGTGGTACTTGTTTGTAGGCAGGATTTTTCATTGGGCATGCCAGCTCCCCAATAATTGCCATGGAGACTTTTTTTTTTTTTTTTTTTTGGTTTTTCGAGACAGGGTTTCTCTGTGTAGCTTTGCGCCTTTCCTGGATCTCGCGCTGTAGACCAGGCTGGCCTCGAACTCACAGAGATCCGCCTGCCTCTGCCTCCCGAGTGCTGGGATTAAAGGCGTGCGCCACCACCGCCCGGCGCCATGGAGACTTTTTATTAATTATAAATGGTCTACCAATAGCTTAGGCTTGTTACTAACTAGCTCTTACAAGTTAAGTTCTTATCTATGCTCTACCATGTGCTGGTACCTTTTCCAGCATGGTATGTACATCTCCTGCTTCCTCTGCACTTCACTGGTGACTGTGTTCCAGCATTCTCTCAGTCTGGTTCTCCCACCTAACCTCTTCCTGCCTAGCTGTTGGCCAGTTGGCTCTTTATTAAACCAAGGAGAGTAATACATATTCACGGTGTACAAAAGGACTATTCCACAGGACATGTTAGGTTTCCCTGTTCTGAAGTTGCTCTATCACTCATGTCCACACTGCTCTACAGAAGGAAGCATCTACGCAATCTGTCCTTATCTGTGGTCCAGCTCCTCAGAGTGCAATATCCACACAAACGGTCAGTTTTCTGAAAGATACTTTCTAGATTCTTCTCCACTTCTTTCTTCCTGGTAAGACAAGGTCTTACTTGCTGTTCCAACCTGGCTTCAAATTTGTGAATCATTTCCCTTTGCCTTTGGAGTGCTGTGGTTATCAACACACTCTTCCATGCCTGGCTCTCTCTCTCTCTCTCTCTCTCTCTCTCTCTCTCTCTCTCTCTCTCTCTCTCTCTCTCTCCTCCCCTCCACTCCCCTCCTTCTCTCCTTCTCCCCTTTCTCTATCTCTTTTTCTTTCTCTTTCTTTCTTCCTTCCTTCCTTTCCCAGTCATTGTATCAGGAAAGGCTCACAGATGTTTGTTTGTTTGTTTGTTCATTTGAGCTATCATGCAACACTATTTAATTTGGTCTCAGTTGTCCTGGAGCCATTGATAGCCCTTTAGTTGGATCTTATGGTGTTTGGGCACAAGAACAGTGCTGTGTTTATGTTTTCTCATTAAAAATTTTCTTTTCTCTTCTTTTTTTTCTTTTCTTTTGTTTTGTTTTTAGCTGAAAGTCCAGCTCAGAGATAGAGCATTTGCCTGGCATGTACAATCCTGGTTTGATTACTAGAAAAATACTCAGACAGAGAGGAAAGAATGAGGAATGGAAGAAAAGAAGGAGTAAATATTTGCGAGGGGCTTCCTTCTTTCTAGTCCCACAGGGCAGCCCAGGTCCTTCCTGTTTTAGCCTTAGAATCAGCATCCCCCGAGGAACCTCATCTACGGCATCTGTCTAGACGCCTCTGCTTAGTTTTCCTCACTACAAATTGCCTAAAATAATGGTGACTGAACAAGAATGTGGGTGGGGAAGGAAGTCAGGCTTCAGCGGCAGGCCAAGAGTCTGTTCTGAAAGTTCTCGTGTCCTGAGTGTGGGGCTGCACACAATCATTCAGCTGCCCATATCCTCACCTTCATCATCTAAATGGTCATACTAATCCTTAGGCTGCAGAATTCTTGTGAGAATTAGAATAAAGTGTTTATAATGAGCCTGACAGACAGCTTCTGTCCAAACAGCAATTTCTGTGGAGGAGGGTGGGTCCATATGGGTGTCACCACCCCAGTGTTGGCTGGATACCAAGGAAAATCAGTGTTCAAATTTTAAAAATTGAATAAGCAAAACCATATTATTCATGGAGGAAATAAGGAAAAGGATGTTTTAGTTAACATCTTACTACTCTACACATGCTCCTGTTTACTCCCTGCCATTATGGACTTACTTAAAAATATTTTCATCACACTGTAAATAATAACAGAAATAACATTTTACCATACTGAGCACAGCAACAGTAGAATGACAGCACTTATGGAATACTCCTCTTTTATTCCTCATTGACATGGATTGCTATAGTCCAGGAAACTGAGGCACAAATCAGTTAAAAACCTTCCCAGAGGGAACTCAGACAGAATTTGAACTGAGATCTGTCTAATATCAGAACTTGGAACCATTAATTATTGTGTGATGGTTACTCTTTTTGCATGAAATCTTTTGGTAGATGTAGTACACACATATGCACATGTGTTCACGTCTTATCGACACAACACCAAGTGTCTCCCACACTGCAGCTGCAGGTGAAGTTACTAATATGGATCACTGTGTCCCTGTCTCTCAGGAGCTCAGACGTCATGATTTCACAGGAAAAAATCACACATGGACAAATGGGCCTCCTGCAGTTCTGCTGGCCTAGTACAAAGAACATTGGATGACTGTCGGCTTCGTGGCAGAGGGATAGAAAGAGGGAGAGAGGGAGAAGGAGGAGGTGGTAACATTTGAGTTAGGGTAGGGTAGATCTACACCGGCTCCTATGTCAGTGCATCCAAATGGAGCAGAGGAAACAAAGTTGTAGAGTTTTGTGACAGATTAGGTCATAAACCACAAATAACACTAATTTCATCTTCAAACCATCTTGGATGGGTCATATTTCCTAGTCCACTGAGTGTGGGCTTATTTGAATGACTTTCTTAGACCAATGGATTGTGGGTGGCAGTGACATCATGATATGAGTCCAGGCCTTAAACTGGGAGTGGTGAGTTCTTCCTGGCCTCGTGAAGCATCTTCATCTAAACCCAGCATTTTCCCAGGCAGCTTCTGCTTCTTCCTCCTGGGCTCTGGAAGGACAAAGAGCTGACCTGGAGGGGACATGGCCTGAATTCAGCCTGGCCCAGTGAGCGCCACTGAAACCAGAGTATAAGAAAACTGTTAGATATTATCATCCTTTAACATTTGGGGAGGAGAATTGTTTGTTATGCAGCATAATTTCAGCAAAAGTCTGACTGATACAGGAAGGAAAGACCAAATGAATTGTTAATTGTCTAGACTGGCAGAAGAGTCTATGTAAAGTCTGCATTTGTACACAGAAAACTTACGACATGGAAATAACAGATAAAGTGATAGACTTTCTTGGATTCTGGCCATGAAATAGACAAAACTATCTCTAAAGATAAGGTTTACATGAAATCAACAGAGTTAAGGACTTAGAATAAAAGCACAGAGTGGCTCAGCTATCTTTCCTTTGGCCCCTTTACCGTTCCATCCTTCCATCAGGTCTAGCATATGCCAATCGAGGGGAAACATTACAGACATCGTCCTTCCTTAAAAGGTCTTTATAATTAGTTCAGTCAACAGAATAAGGAGTGCTTTTAGTCAAGAAAGGGTTGGTTGTTGAAGGAAAGATGAAACAGACAGTTTGTATTAGTTTAATGATGGAGCATATATTTGCAGGAGGTTAGCCATGGCAATTCAATGGTTGGAATTGACTTATGGCTACCTTGTCCTCAGGTGTGGTGATTTTAGGTGCTGTCCTCTCTTGACTTTTTGGTTTCCAGAGTTTATCTAGGGCTATAAATGCATACTCTAGCAACTGACAGGTCACCAGGGCCCAAGGTAGAGTCCTGCTGGAAAGATTTACAATGTTTTAAAAGCAAAAGTGTTATGGAAGAAAGATTGAGAGAATTGGCCATTCTGTGGGAAAGGACCACAAAGAAGAAGCTTTTAGGGGGACCATCTTAGAATACAGAACTAAAACATTATGCCAGCTGAAGGGAGCCCAGGTTAGGGGACAGGACAGAGAGCCCTTTCTTTAGTGGTTATCCCTGCAGGTCCTAATGGGATGCTATCACTCCAATTCACAGTGTGGATGTCTCCCCTTGGTTTTTCAGCAAGGGCTTCATGTGCAATTGTTTGGCTATGGTCTATGCCGTGCTTATATCTCATTTGCAAGTCTTCCATGCATCAAAGTGCTCCAAGGCTTGTCTCTGCCTCTAATATCATACATCCTTTCTGTGTCTCTTAGGAGGAGTACTTGTACCATCAGTGACTGGAGAATACTCCACAATGTTTCCCTGTGGCTCAAAGACCAGAACATTTGGACCTTGGTGATTCTGAGATGTTGTCACTTCCCCTTTGGTCTTCAATGAATCAATCCAAGAGAGCTGACTCTTTTCGGCTAGGTCCTCCAGCTGAGTTTTCAGTGTGTGTTGCCCTACCATCCCTGTTCATGTAACCACAGGGCTCCTGATTGCAGCCATAAGACAGCTCAATAGGAAGCCTTACCACTTAAAAAATCACAAACCACATTTCACAAACATATGTCGAACACTTGCTTGTGACAGGCACCGTGGTTGGTGGTGGAGTAGGGACACAGGCACAAATAATGCCTGCTTCTCCCCGTCGTGGGGGTTTGGGTTTAGCAGAGGAGATAGGTAAGGATGGAAACCACCCAAGCATGTGGGAGATGGAGAAGAATTGAGCTTCGGCCAAATGCAGAGCCACCCAGCCTTCAGGTTCCAGATTGGAACACAGTGTAACGGAAATCCTACCCTGGCCACATACAAAGCCAGAAGCATGCCGGATGGAGGGGCTGATTTAAAACATTATCCTAGCAGGGTGGTCAGAGCGGAAGCCCCTTTTGCTGTAGGGAGAGATCAGACTCAAAAAGATGAAAGAGCTCCTTGCTAAAGCCACATTTGGAGCATCTTTTCTTCCTAACCTCCTGGGGACATTGTACAGGGGCTCTGGGGACAGACTTGTCCATGAGATGAAGGTGGTATGATTCTAATCCTCCTTGGGTCAGAATCAAGTGGGTTTGTATTTTTGGCAATAAAACAACTGCAATGACCACGAACTGGTTTCTCTTCAGATGGAATTAGGAAAATTACAAACCTCTCATGAAGACCAGTCCAGAGACCTGGTAGCAAAACTACCATTTGCTAATAGTTCATTTGGCTTTTTTCTTAGCTGTAGCATTCTTGGAAGACATGCCTGGGAACCAGGCTCACAGGCTGGGGAAAAAAGGCAGAGAATTGAGCAGCAGCTGTTTTTAATGTGTGAAGAGGCTACATATGTAATATGTAGAGAACACATTGCATCCAGGAAGACCATAAAAAATGTATGTGAGTATGGTCGGAACACGGCAGTAAAGACGGGCTGCGGCACAATGGAAACTTTTTTATGCTGTCTGAACTGTGTGGCTTCAGGTCATGTGGTGTCCTGACTGGGATGCCTTTTTGAGAGAGGTTCCCTGTATTTTAATGTTGCCATCCCTGTTACTCCCAACAAGGTTAGTTTGTTTACCTGTGTCTACAGTTATCTAACTAGCTCTCCTGGGGGAACTCCAGTGTCTCTCCTGGAACTATGGTGTAATTTAAAGGTGAATGGAAGCCGGCATAGAGTTCCATACTACTGAAGGAGGAGGCATAGAGTTCCATACTACTGAAGGAGGAGGCATAGAGTTCCATACTACTGAAGGAGGAGGCATAGAGTTCCATACTACTGAAGGAGGAGGCATAGAGTTCCATACTACTGAAGGAGGAGGCATAGAGTTCCATACTACTGAAGGAGGAGGCTTTGAAAGGGAGAGAGGTTCGTCATCATGAGAGAAGGAAACCCTTTAAGCTCTCATTCAGAGAAATCCAAAATACAACTCTCTTTGCCAATAAGTTTTTTATTAACAACAACAACAACAACAGCAAAACCCCAAACCTTTCCAGTCACACCAAACTTGCCCAACGGAGTTTTCTTCTGCTTGTCTGTCACAACTTCTGTTTCTTGGTGCCTTTGAACAACACTGCCAGTGTAATTAATGCTGTCTGGATTTCCCTAGGTGTTTTAACACCATCTCTTTGCTGTTGTACCAGATTCTGTTTGTTCGTCACATTTTCTTAGTCCCTTCTTGTCTCACAAAGTCAAGAAATGGAAGAACTGCCTGAGGCCAGCTCTTGACTCTCACCTTCCACAGAGACCTGACAAGGGCAGTTCAAAGCTTCTTGCTTCCAACAGTCTACTTCAAGGACACAGGAGAACTATGGGGAAAGCTTCCAAACACAGGATGTCCAGGGCTCACTCCAGAACAGTGAAGTTGGATTTCTGGGGATATAATTTGCATATGGGCGTGGCTTCAGAGCACACCAGGTGTGTATAACATAAAGGCCTAGCTGGGAATGAAGACTGATTTGTCCTCCTGTCCTAGAAATGGCAGAGAGAAGGAAGTCCCAGAAAGGCAGCTGGCTAAGCATTTAGCAGTTAGAATCCTATACACATTTCTCTGGCATTGACTTAATGTTTACTGTTATTCTCTTTACTTCGTTTTCATACCTAACTGCGAAACAGGGTTAAGTGGGGGACTGCCGGACTTAATCAGTTTGATTTTGGAGTTGCTGAGCCACAGATCCCTCTTGTGCATTGTTTCAGCTGTCTAGTGGGTCCAGTTGACAATGGGAGTCTAGTCTTTTTCTCAGAGTGAAACATAGCCACAGTCCTGGAGCGTTGGATGCTGTTTGGCCCCTGGCCAGCTGAGCCACTTGACCTCTCTGAAATCAAAGCACTCACCAGAAAATAAAGGGTTTGAATGAGGTCACTTGGCCCTCTAGTTTGTCATTTATTAAATGTTTCACCTTGAACGAGCTTCATGACTTTGCCAGGCTCATTTTCCCATCATCAAATAAGGGCAGGGCTAGCAACATGGAGGGATATTGCATGGTCTTTGCTAGGTGCTCATGATGATTTATGGGAAGTTCCTCCTCCTGGTTGGTATCATGGTTACCCACAATGTATCATCTCAAACCATGGAAGTGCTTCCCAAGAACTCATTGCATATAAACTGCATTGTCAATAAAGCAGGAAGTCCCAGCCATGGCCTTTCAGAAGACTGACCTGAGGAGTCTTGGAAGCAGTCACTCTTCCAGAAATTTCAACACTTGTGACACTGGATGACACTGTCTTAAAGACAAGTATGGCATCATCTCATTATATGTGGAATCTAAAACAGTCAAGCTCAGAACTATGATTATCAGAGGTTACCCAAGGCCAGGGGTGGGTAGAGAGTTGGAGAGTTGCTGGTCGAAGGATATGAAGTTTAATTAGACAGGATATGCTCTATGACCCCTCAGGATGACTGAAGCCAATAATAATGTACAACATATTTCAAAATAACCAAGACAGCAAATTTCAAATGTCTTCCCCAAAAGATGATATCAGGTGATGAATATGTTAATCAGCTTGATTTAATAATTCTACACTGCATACATATATCAAAACATCACACTTTACCCCACAAAGGTATACAATTATGATTTGTTAACTAGAAAAATAATGTTAATAAAATAAAGTAGTTAAAAAACAAACCTGTGACTTTCACAGACAAACAAGAATCTCTGGGGGAGGAATTCACGTCTTTTTTTCTTTTTAATCATCAAGTGACACCAGTGTGTACTGGAAGCTAAGAACCACAGCCTCGGAAGGGCCAGTTTTTCTCGCTTAGCAAGTTGAAAAAATAGGAGTAGTCCGAAGTATTGAAGTTTGATTTTTATCTTCATTTCTCTCCCCGTCCAGCACAACTCTTGGCTTAGCATGAGCTCAGAGCATTTATCTGTAGAAAGGGATGGAATGAAAAACCTACAGCTTGCTATTGCTACACTCAGCTGCTTTCCTTCTTATATGGAATACGTGAAGAACAGGCCAGCTTAAGGGTTCTAACCCACACTTCCTCTGCAAACGTCACCCCACATGCAGAGTGGAGGCTCTTCAGGTGTGTACAATTTACTGAGATTGAGCCCGTTTCTCACTGACCACCTCCTTTTGCCTGTCTGCTCCAACCTGGCAGGTGACTGTGCAGGAACCAAAGAGCCGGGTCTAGGGCTTCAGCATGGAGGTGATGGCATCTTCAGGAGCTGGCACTACTGTAAGGAGACTCTTGCATGCCACCAGACTGACTACTGGCACCTGGCTTGATCTTATTCTCCCTCATGTCCCATGCTTTATTCAGTCTCGCATTAAAACATATTTTTAAAAAGACTCTGAGATGCTCATCTTATTATTAATACAGGTGCTTGCTTAGTTGCTGATAAATACAGAGCCCCCACTCTCTGAATGCCTTGTAGCTTTATATGAAGCTAATGGAGCAAGGCAATGCTCAAACGTCAAATTAAACTACACAGCTCTGTAATCACTCAGACTGACATGGCATAAAAGGATAATTAGTAGTTCATTACATGAAACATTGTTTGTTCAGCTAAATTGATTTCTCAGCTGCCCATGTTTTCTGTTTACTTAGTAAGCGCTCCACTGCACAGTTTTATTTGAGAGCTAGGAAATCCCTTCCCCTGGACTTTCTCATTCTCTCTTTCTTTTTGATCAGTGCAGTTTTAAAATATAACTTGCTGGAGCTGGGCAAACCGTCGACTGACACACAGGTGTATGGTAACAATTGTGAGTGTGGATTGATGCTCGGAACCTAACACCGGCTGTGGTTAGAGAGGCTGCCGCAAGGCTGGGACATACCCGGTGGCTTTCTACCTGGAAGTGCTTTTGTGGCTATTTGCTTTTCAATTTAAGGGTGAACTACTCTCTCTGAAAATGGGGGGGGGGGTGAGAGGGAAAGAGGAATAGACACCTAATCCCTTGCTGTTCAAAGTGGAAATTTTCAACAAAGTTTTCTGAAGCCCTTCATGTTGCCCATTAATACCAACATAAAGAAAACAGTGGCTGTTTTAGGATTTCCTGGTACCCCTGCTCCCCACCAGTAGGATTTAGACAAAAGGCTAAATACCGACTTCAAACCTTCTTGAACTTGTCACCAGAAAAGATAACTTGAACCTTCTAGGTTGGAGTAGCACAGCTTTCCTTACTAGACCCGCCTTGTCTGCTTCCCTGTTCTTTGTTCCTGTCTCTGGGGAGTGCAGCATCCACGGAGAATTTGCAGAAGTGGGCTGTTTGACTCTATCACCATCTGCCTTGCAGTTTAGTTTATCAATGCTATTGGCTTGCTCAACTCTGTTTGGCCAAGAGGTCAATGCTTTGCACTAAAGGACACCTTGTGGTCGCGATGGTCATGAAAGGGAGAGAGAAGCCAGTTCTGCAGCAAGTTCAAACTGTGGGCACAAGATGAAATGCAAGTGCAGGTGCACAGCAGGATGGGAGCTCATGTAGATGTCAGCAGCAGCTAGGTATGGATTGTCCTTAGGGGAACTTGGAGATCAGCTGCTGGACAACAAATCTTTTCTCTTGTCCCTAGGGAGAAGACAGGAAATAGAGAAGGTGGGTCAGTCTGAAGAAAAGCTGGAAAGAAAAGCTGCAAAGTTCAGGGGCTCCAAAATATTGGGGATTCTTTGTAATTTGTATGTGCAGCTGGGGTCCACACTGGTAGGACTAAAGACTGTATTAAATTCCACCACAGTCAATTTTCCTTCCTAGGCCCATTAGGACATTAGGAGGCTCATATAACATAAACACAACATATTGAGCAGGCATCTCTCACTTGCAGTATTAGTGGGAGGAAATAGAGCCTGTGCCAATGAAATCGGTAGATAATCCCTGAGGCTCACCAGGGCCTTTGCTTTAATCTCTCTCCCTAGCAACATCGTCAGGGGCTGGACTCAGAGGAAGAGAATCCTGACCTCTGAAGAGAACACGGACATACTGTATTTGTGTTTGCAGCACACAAAGACCCAGTAGCAACTTTGAAATTCCATTTCAAAGTTTACTCACAGATGAAAGTAATTTTCAGGTCAAAATTCAGGGCAGACTGTTGCCTGGTAGACTTGAAGTCTGGAAACAAGGCAGTGTGTAGATGTGGGGTTACTCTGTAGACAGGAAGACCAACGCTAAAGCAAGATAATTTGATGATGGCCGCTGAAGCCCCACAGTGCACCTGCTGTGGCGCGTCTGCTCTCCTGTAACTTTCTCTGGGGAGATGAGAATGAACATCTATGTACCACAGATAAGGCATTGGTGAGAGATCAAAGATTCCGCTCACATCTACCTTGGTGAGCCAGAGAATTTGGGGAGAGGGATCATTTATATGAGTGTGGAAGAGGGATCCCTTATAAGGTTGTGAGTGACTCACAGGCATCAATATCACTGAAAAGTCCATCCAGCATGGGTGAGGCCTCCTGATGCTGCATCCTTGGAGCCTGGACAAGTCTTGCAGGTGGTGCCATAAGGCAGGCACCTCTCATCAGCAACTGTTGCTGTTTATAAAGCTTTGGGAGTTTTGGAAGCTCTGAGAATTCCTAAATTTGTAATTCCCTTTACTTTCCGAGCCCTGTGAAATAAGTTTTCCTTTCTCTTGAGTCTTAGGACTCACTCTCTTCCCCACAGGAGGGAATGTTTCACTTTGAAGAAGATATGTACCTAGACCAATCTGCTGTTGCAGTTCCTCCATGCTCCAGTTGCAGGCTTCCTCTGCCTTTGCAGACTATCCCGAGTGCTTCTGTTAGTGTTGCGTGATATTTTAATCCACTCTGACAATAAAGCTTGCTTTGAATCAGAGGGTGGAGCTAGCCACTAGCTGACCAAAATTAGCCATAGAGATTTTGGAGGACTAAGGACAGATAGACAGGAAGTAGTAAGGCAGGGCTTAGAGAGGATCTCAGTTTTTTTGGATGGAGGAACAGAAGAGATAGGCAGTCACTGGTGGCTTCTCTGCCGATTCTCTGATCATTCAGGTTCTTACCCTAATATCTGACTCCCGATTTTTTATTGATAAAGAATAATTAGATAATCACATCAGGTTAGGATCCCTGTGTGGTTGTCTGGATCACCATCCTTTCTAAAGCAGCGGTTCTCAACCTTCCTAATGCTGCCACCCTTTAATACAGTTCCTCATGTTGTGGTGATCCCCCAACCATAAAATTATTTCATTGCTCCTTCATAATTGTAATTTTACTACTGTTAGGAATTTGTAATGTAAATATCTGATATGTGATCCCTGTGGGGTTGTGACCCACAGGTTGAGAACTACTGTTCTAAGCCATGTAACAAGACTTTACACAGGAAATGCTACACACAGACTACTCAATCCAGATAGGGAGCCCACCACAGACTAAAGTGTGGATATCACAGAAGTTCAACTTGGTGAAGTGCTGTGGGATGTTCTGTATGTTAAATGTGTTGCTCTGATTGGTTAATAAATAAAACACTGATTGGCCAGTAGCCAGGCAGAAAGTATAGTCGGGACAAGGAGAGAGGAGAATTCTGGGAAGTAGAAGGCTGAGGAGAGAAACGCTGTCAGCCACCGTGATGAGAAGCAACATGTTAAGATACCAGTAAGCCATGAGCCATGTGGCAACTTATAGATTAATAGATATGGGTTAATTTAAGCCATAAGAACAGTTAGGAAGAAGCCTGCCATGGTTTGTAAGTAATATAAGTCTCTGTGTGTTTACTTGGTTAGGTCTGAGTGGCTGTGGGACTGGCAGGTGAGAGAGATTTGCCAGGCAGGACCAGGAAAACAATAGCTACAAATGGCACCCAACATGGGGTGCCATTTGCAGCTGGAGGGTTTCTCTCCAGCTCCCGCCAAGCCCTGGCAGTCCTGCAGCCCACTTATAAAATAAACACACAGACGCTTATATTATTTAAACTGTTTGGCCTAATGACTCAGGCTTCTAGCTATCTAGTTCTTACATCTTAAATTAACCCTTATCTATTAATCTATAAGTTGCCATGTGGCTCACAGCTTACTGGTATCTTAACATGTTACTTCTCATCATAGTGGCTGGCTGCATTTCTCTCCTCAGCCTTCCACTCCCCAGAATTCTCCTCTCTCCTTGTCCTGCCAATACTTCCTGCCTGGCTACTAGCCAATCAGTGTTTTATTTATAAACCAATCAGAGCAACACATTTAACATACAGAATATCCAACAGCACTTCCCCTTTTCTTTTTTTTTAAAAAGGGAGGTTTTAACTTTTACATAGTAAAATGACAAAAGATAACAAAACAGTTATCAAACAAGAATTGCAGTTACATTATTTAGTCTATTTATAATAACTTGTCTATTTGTATTTGGCAAAATTAAAGAAGATATCCTATCTATCCTATATTTGTGAGTCTAAGGTTTCATATCTAACTTACCTTTTATCATAACTAAGGAAATTATAATTATCTAGTCTTTAACTACATCAAAGACCTCAGAAGGATATACTAATATCTGAGAAATGGGAGAAGGACGGAAGCAACTTTCGAGAGTCTTGTGAGAGCAGACAGAGACAACTGGCAGCTCAGACAGTTATCCAAAGTTCCTTTGTAAAGTTGAGGCATCTGTCTTTAGCCCACAGGTCTAGAGTCTCTCAGTCATTTCTCTCTGTGTCCTGTAGAATGTCTGGCAGTTTCCTCTGTGAAGTGGGAACCTGAAGGACCATTTCGCAAAGCAAAGTTCAGTGGTCACCTTCCTATGGGTCCTGCATGTCCAGTTGATCAAGCAGTCCAGGCAGAACAGTTTCTTGCCCAAATGGCTATTTTTGCCAAGGTGAAGATAAACTCCATATAGAGTGTCTTCGATGTCCATCCTCCTCTATGAAGTAAATCAGTGCTGCTGGGAGCAGACGTGTCTCACTGTCCAGAAAGTCTAAATTTTCAAAACATTTTAAATGCCATATTCTGTAGGTCTTTGAAGTATTTGAAGATTACCTACCTATCTGAAATATATCTATGTATACCTAGAAAACTTAACATGACTGTAAGTTTGACTATCATAGAAGACTAATTATTAATTTATATTTCTTAATTATCCGTTACAATCTAAATGGGTTACATAGACATAATACCTCAAACAAGAATAGAAATATATATACACTATAAGAAAATTAAGTTTAAACTTGTATTAATAAACTAAAATCCATAGCAATGTAAAATATTTTAAACAAGTTGCTCTTTAAAAGTAGATTCAATAATTTACCCTTTCATCCTATCATATCTATATCATGAACCCATGGATTTCATTAAGGTTACTTATAGGAGTATGAGTGAGGGGTTACTTATAGGAACAGATGTCACTCAAAGTCAGCTGCATCACCAATGCCCACCCCAGCATGGGTGACAGCTCACAAAAGCTGAAAACCTGGAGCACACTGCAAACCCTGCAGATAGCTCAACAGGTTGCAGAGTGTCCCTTCCAGGTGCCTCAGATGTTCTAAACCTCTTCCAGGCAGCCTGGCTGGTCTCTGCTTCGTCCAGGCAGCCTGGCTGGTCTCTGCTTCTTCCAGGCAGCTGGTCTGGTCTAAATCTTCTTTGTAGCTCAGCTTGTCTGAGAGTGACTCTCAGCAATCTTGGTTACTTACTCTAGGAAGTAGAGGCCTAGTGAAGCTGATCAGTTTCAGGGACTTCATGAAATTATTTTGAGTTGTTTGCATTCTATCTTAAGGTGCTTCCCTGGGAGATGGAATGTTTCAATCTTGGAGGAAACTGCTGCACAACATAAGCTTTTCCAGGACACTGGTAGTTGAGGATGCCTGCCCACCTGCCCACCTGCCCACCTGCCCACCTGCCCACCTGTTTCCGGTTCAGGAGGTGGACTTTCTAGCTCCTTTTGTCAACCTTCATCTCAGTTCTCTTGTTGTTGCCCCTTAGTTTTGGTGTTCAGATTGATTATTGCTACTCCTGCATCTAATTTCCACCACTACTAGGGCTTGAACACAGCCATATTCCTAAACTAATGCCCACAAAGGCAGGATGCATGCTTACACAGAGATTTTGTGAGGTTTCTGCCAGAACTAAGTTACTGAACCGTGTGTTACAGTAACCTGGGTGACTATTTCAACTCTTTCCTTGGCTGCCAAGAGACATGTAAACTGTCTCTCAGGGCAATCCCCAGACTCTGTTCCCTCATTCACAGAGGCCCTCAGCCTGCTTGCGATGGCTGTCACCAGATTAAGATTCTGTGCAGACAGCTTTCTCAGTTCTCAAGTGGCCACTCTTCCCTCGTTGTCTCCTTGATACCAAAATTTCCCTATTAAATGATTGTATGTCCCCCACTCTTTCTAGCTTCTAAAGGTTGTGGGGATGGGGCCAAGTCCCAGGCCCGTCTCTTATTCTCTTTCTTTTTTACCATGAACTCAAGTCCCATCAACACTAACACTCACTGGGGTCTCTCCCTGTAGGACCCTCAGTTTCCAACTTTCTGCTGAGATTCAGATTTATAATCAAGTGCCTAACCAATGTTGTATGTTATAACAGACATCCTAGCAGAGCTTAGCAAGAGCTTGAACCTTTTTTTGGTTATTTTTCTGTGTGTTTCTGCCCTTTTTATGTACATTGCAGTGTTGTTTGGATATGAATCACCCTTTATAGTGCAGTGTGATTAAGCAACTGTGTCTCCAACAGGTGGCTCAGTCTTTGGAGATTGTGGAACCTTGGTGGGGGAATGGGGAGGGGTCGTGGGTGAGTGTAGCCAGTGGAGATGGGTGGGTCATGGCAGGTGTCTAAAGATTATAGCCCAGCCAACAAAAAGAATGAGCAAGGTACATCACAAACTCCTGCAGCCTGAGTTCAACTGCTGCAGTGGACTACATCCTTTAAACTGTGAGCCAAAATAACTCTGTCTCTGTTATGGCACTTCTGAAGGGGATGAGAAAAGTAATTAGTGCTGGCTGCATCCAGCTGCAAGGGTGAAAATCCCCAGACTTCTGATTAATCTCACCTTCTTACCCCTATATCCAATGCATAGGTAAGTCCTGGTGCATCTCTCCTCCAACATACTGTCAGGCCTTGGTATAACCAGTGGGAGAGCACATGTCTAGTGTGTGTGAGGTTCTGGGTTTGATTCCCAACATTTCAAAACCAAAACCAAACAGCATAGACTCTGTGCACTGACCTTTCTGCAGCTCTAAGTCAGCCATCATTTGTCACTGGGCTCTGGCAACAGCCGCCTCACTCATCCGCCGGGTGTGCTCACTAGTTTTGTGTCAACTTGATACAAGTTAGAGTCATTTGGTAAAAGGGATCCTCAATTGAGAACATGTCCCTTACCAGATTGGCCTGTAGTGGCTTTTTCTTGATTGATAATTGATGTGGGAGGGAGGGCCCAGTTCACTGTGGGTGGTCCAATCCCCAGGGAAGGTTGTCTTGGGTACTACAAAAAAGTAGGCTGAGCCAGCCATGTGGAGAAATCTAGTAAGCGGCACTCCTCCACGGTCTCTGATTCATCCCTGCCTTCAGATTCCTGCCTTCCCTGACCTCCCAGAGTTCCTTCCCTGGCTTCTCTCAGTGGTGACATCTGACCTGAGAGATGTAATATGAAGTACACCCTTTCTTTCCTGGGTTGCTCTTGGTCATGATGTTTTATCACAGCAGTGGGAATCCTAACTGAGACATTGAGCCTCCTCCCTCTGCTCTTCACAGAGCACTCTTCAAGAACAAAAGCCAGGAGCAGATGTTTTCTGGGGTAAACTGCCCTGCGACTTGCCACTGTGTTTGCAGTAGCATCTGAACTCTCTAGCATAACCCTCTGGTTCCACGTAACCTCCTCACCAGTTGTCTCTTTCTGATATCATTTCGTATTTTCCACCTCACTTTCTCTGAAACTGCTAGATTTCTCTCCAGCACATCTCTTGAATTTTGTCACCTGTGGTTGATATATTGCGCACCCCAATAAACTTATCTGGGGGTTCAGAGAACAGAACAGCCACTATATTAAACATAGAGGTTAGGCAGTGGTAGCACAAGCCTTTAATTTTAGCATTCCAGAGGCAGAAATCCATCCAGATCTCTGTGAGTTCAAGGCCACACTGGAAACAGAGCCAGGTGTGGCGGAACATATCTTTAATCCCAGGATTTGAGATGTCATGTCTTTCTTGGGAAAGACACATGCCTTTAATCCCAGGAAGTGATGGCACGAAGCAGAAAGGTATATAAGGCGTGAGGACCAGGAACTAGAGGCTTTAGGATTTTTAAGCTTTTAGGCTTTTAGCAGCAGTTCAGCTGAGGTCCGTTCAGATGAGGACTCAGAAACTTTCAGTCTGAAGATTTGTGGAAACAGGATCTGATGAGGAGTTGTCGAGGTGAGGTTAGCTGTGGCTTGTTCTATCTCTCTGATCTTTCAGAATTTACCCCAATAGCTGGCACTGAGTTTTTATTAATAAGACCATTTAAGATTCTTGTTACAGTCGCCCCACATCTTGGCGTGGTGGTCTTACCCTCTTAGTGAAGGTTGCAATGCAGATGTGCCCTAGAAAGGCCATGCCTGAATTTTTCCTACACTTACCCCAAAATCCTTTGCTGTTTTCTCTCCTTGGATGAGTAATTATCTGACTTTCTAAATGTGTTTTGCATTGTTTGGTTTTTTGTGGGGGAGGGGCTATCTTTCACGTGAAGAAAGAAAGTGCTATTAGGGTTTAGCATTTTTGTTGCTCATAACTGGACAAACTGGAACAGAGCCTGAATTATAAGAGACACTAGCAGAATACTTGTTGAATCAATCAGGTCCAGGATGCATGTCTACACGAAAGGGTCTAACTAGTACTGGAGACACTCTTTCCTCTGCTAAAGATGATGGTCAAGAATCTGTTTTTACAGTCTGTGGCCATCCAGATGTTTATCTTACTTTTGGAGCTGGTTTTCTCAGGCCTGTTTGGCATCAGCCTGGCCTGTTCTGTGAGGCAAGAGGCCTTCAGTACCTTTGTCACCTGGCTCTCACCTGTGCTCACACTTGCGGTGCTCTGGACACTGTTGTGGAATGTTATTTTAATGTGTGTTACATTTGTTTATGCTCTGGAACATTTGTTTAATGATGCAAAGATGTGTTGCATTCTTTTATGTTGCATTTGTTTAACTCTGTGAAGCTGTGTTACTATGCCTGTCTAAAACACCTGATGGTCTAATAAAGAGCTGAACGGCCAATAGTGAGGCAGGAGAAAGGACAGGTAGGGCTGAAAGGCAGAGAGAATAAATAGGAAGAGAAAAAGAAAGCAAGGGAAGAGAAGGAGAGAGAAAAGAAGGAGCCAGCCACCCAGCCACCCAGCCAGACATGGAGTAAGAAGTAAAGAAGAGGTATACAGAAATAGAGAAAGGTAAAAGCCCAGAGACAAAAGGCAGATGGGATAAGTGAGGTTAAGAAAAGCTGGCTAGGAACAAGCCAAGCTAAAGCTGGGCATTTATAAGAAAGAATAAGACTCCATGTGTTTTATTTGGGAGCTGGACTGCGGGCCCACAAAGAACAAAGAGTAAACAGTAAGAGTAAAACCCCCAACAACAGGACACTGCTATTATTGCTTCTCAGGTGTGAAGACTTTTTTGCCAAGGTTTCCTTCTCTTCCTGGTGGTAGCCTTGCTCTGCATCTCCAGGGCCAGCTGCTGTCAACACTTCAGAGAAGCGTGGCATCCTCTGTAGCAGTGTGAAGCTGGACTCCCACAGGACTGTGAAAGTGCAGCCGGTCCCGTCGGCACCGCCCTCTCCCCCAAGGCTTTAGTCACTCGGAATCAAGTTGATTCCTTGAGCCTTCCAGGAAGAGCGAGCATGTAGTATATATGAAGACATTGAACTTCAAAGTCTGGTTGTGGCACAAACAAGGGGAAGAAAAGTTTACAATATCCCAACTTGAGGCACAGTGTAGAAAAATGGATATGGAAAAATAACTATAATAGACACAGAATTAAAAAGGAAATCTTCTGATATGTCCTAGCCATTGTTTAGCTTTTTGATAGCAGGTGTGAGTATGCAAGTTTAAATAATTTACATATCTCTGTATTCCAATTACAGGTTTATACATGATGCATATAAAGAGTAGTGATATTTTAATTTTACTTTAATGAAAAGTTATAAAATGGGTAACATTTATTGAAGCGTCTGGAATAACTCCTTTGGATTTACTTTTTACTTGGATGATTAAGTCAGAAGTACTTTTAGAGAAAAAAAATATACATGTATATATATATTCCTGAAAGAACAAAGTGTTAGTTTAGAAGCATTTCAATCTGTCAGGAAAATATATATGTACATGTTTTTCTTTGAAAGACATATTATTATGTGCCCAGTGAATGAGCTCTTCTGAGTACTCACATCTGTCAGAAAAATGAAAACTTTCATTTATATATATATCACCTGTTGACCAAAATCTAATACAGTTATTCAATGTCTGTTCAAATAAAATAGATATTTATGCAGTAAGATAAAATATAACATTAAATTGTATTTTTTCATCTGAGTAACAAAATTGATTTAACTATTCTGCTATTTAGACATTTGAATGATCTATTATGAGACTATAAACAATATTTATGTTTATTTTCATGTGGAAATATTTAAGATTTAATTGTAAAGTAAATTGCTGTTTTAAAGAGAATGTGCATTTTAATTGGTAGATGCTGTGAGAATTGAGTTCTGGCCAGCACTGCAGGAGAATCTACAACTCGACACTTAGTTTTGCTCGTGTTATGTGTGAACACAATTTCCTATAGTTTTATCTGATTTATTTTTTATTTATTTATTTTTTTTTCGTTTTTCAAGACAGGGTTTCTCTGTGTAGTTTTGCGCCTTTCCTGGATCTCGCTCCGTAGACTAGGCTGGCCTCGAACTCACAAAGATCCGCCTGCCTCTGCCTCCCGAGTGCTGGGATTAAAGGCATGCACCACCACCGCCTGGCCTGATTTATTTTATAACTGTACTAAAATGCAATTGACAATTAGTGTGTGTAAGGGTATGTCTGTATGTGCATATCTGTAAAACCATTATCATAATTGAAGAGACAGCCTCTTCAGACTGAGATCTGAAAGTTTCCTTATGCCTTTGTAATTCCTCACTACTTCCTCTCATCACCAGGCAATTTGTTTGGTGACACTATCCATTTTTCTAACTTCTTTAAATGCATTCAAGCAGCGTGCTTCAGCTTTAAGTTTGCTTCTTCCTTTTGGCAAGTTTTGAAACCCATCCGTGTTGCTGTGTGTTAATAGATCGTATCTTTTCGTGTGCCCTTTATCAAACTGCATAGATACACTCCCACTTGTCTTCTATTCTCTTGCACAGGGACATCTGGGTTGCATTCAGATGTTGTGGCTATTCGAATTCTCTGTCCATTCACTTTGTACCCAGCAATGCTGAACTTTGGAAAAGATTGTTAAATGGCTTCTAAAGTGGTTGCTTCCACAAGGGAGATCACAGCTGAACTGCATCTTCTCTAACGCCCAACTTTCCAAATGTTGGTTATTCTAAAGGATATATAGTGATAGCATATTCTAATTTGCATTTCTTGAATGACAGATGATGTTGAACATCTTATCTGCCACGCACAATTCTTCTTTGGTAGTATATCTGTTCAAATTTTTTGCTACTATTTTATTTAGTTCTTTGCTGCATTATTATTAAAGCTATCCAATTATTGTAACAATTCTTTATATATTCTAGAAACATTGGTTAGATGTATGTTTTGCAAATACTTTCTTTCAAATCTGTTTAGGGAAGTAGCTATAATAGGCTCTCCTCTAGGGGCTATGTCCTTACCAGCCACAGATAGTTGACTAGGTTTACTGTACAGGCATGACTTCTCTGCTATTGGTGGGCCTTAAGTCCAGTTTGATGGTTGTTGGTTACTCCCAAGATATGAATGCCACTATTGTACCCTTTGGAATATCTTGCTATCCTAGTCATTGTTACTGTTCATGGGCTGCATAAAATGGATAGGACAATGGATTGCTTTTCTTCCTTGGCAGGTGCCTAGTACCTTCTCATACTACAAGAGTTAGTCCTCAGGGAGGAGGCTTCCAGGTCAGTTTTAGTTCCACTCATGCAAGTCCCATGTCTAAAGTGTGTGGTATCTTCAGCAATGAGATCTTACCTTCAAGTTCTGGGAGCTGCCAAGAGCAGTGGCAATAGCCTGTATTATTTTGGGAGTCTCTTTGACTCCCCTAACCAACAGCTTGAGGGGGAAGTTTTGCATGCCTGGCATTAGGGTTTTGTTAGACAGTCTATGGCTCTTGAGGGACATTATCACCATGAGTGGTGTAAATGTATTCAAATTATGTATATATGTATACACATATCTTTATATATTATGTATGTGTTTTAGGTAAACATAAAATAATGTTTCCCTATGGCTTTTCCAAATAACTCTAGTTATTTATTCCTCCTTCCTTTCTCTCCTTCCATGTTGTCCTCCTTCTTCCTCCCCAGTTAAAGTCCCTCCCACCTCAGTTTTTCCCATTTCCTCCTTTAAAAAAATGTTTGTACTGCCCTGCTATCTCAACCCCCTCCTTTTTACTTTCCCGGTATCTGCAGTAACTCAGATTATATACTCATAACTAAAGATTAGGAGCTAGGATTCACAAATGACAGAATGTGACATTTGTCTTTCTGGGTCTAGGTTACGTCACTCAGTATATTTTCTAGTCCTACCCATTTACCTGCTAATTTCATGATTCCATTTTTCTTTAAAGTTGAATAGAATTCTATGGTGTGTATGTACCACATTTCTGCTATCCACTCACTAGTTGAAGAACATTCAGGTTGTTTCATTTCCTAGTTTTTGTGAATAGAGCAGCCATGAACATGGCTGAGCAAGTCTCTCTGGAATAGGATGTCAAGTCATTTTGGCATGTGCCAAGGAGTAGTGTAACTAGGTCATATAGTTGATTTATTTTTAACTTTTTGGACGTTCTCCATACTGATTTCCATAATGGCTGCACTAGTTTGCAATCCCACCAACAATGAAATAGTGTTCTCTCCCCAACCCCCCATCCTTGCTAACATTTGTGGTCAGTTGTTTTCTTGATCTTAGCCATTCTGACTAGGGTAGGATGAAATCTCAAAGAAGTTTCAATATTCTTTCCCTAATTATGAAGGATGTTGAACACTTTTTAGGTTGTTTCTTAGTGATTTTTATTTCTTCTTTTGTGAATTCTCTGTTCGGATCCACAGCCTATTTCAAAATTGGGTCTGTTGCTCCCTTGAGTCTTTGATTTTTGAGTTCTTCCTATATTCTGGATCTTAATCCTCTAACAGATATCTAGTTAGCAAAGATTCTCTTCCACACTGTGGTCTTCATCTTCTCTCTTTCAATTATTTCCTTTGATGTGCAGAAGCTTTTTAGTTTCATGAGGTCCCACAAGTCAATTGTTCTTTCCTACACTATATCTTACAGGTACTGCCTGTGTTTTCCTCTAGTAATTTCAGTATTGGGGGTTTTACAATGAGGACTTTGACCCATTTTAGTTGAATTTTGTGCAGAGTGATAGGTACAGGTCTAATTTAATTCTACATGTGGCTGTGCAGTTTCCCCAGCACCATTTGTTAAAGATGTCTTTTTTTCCTCCAGCTTATGTTGTTGGCATCTTTGTCAAATATTAAATGGGTAAAGTCGCATGACTCATGTTTGGAAGTATTTGGTTTTGTGCCATTGGTCTACATGTCTGTTTTTGTACCAGGACCATATTGTTTTTATTAATATGACTCTATATCTTAAGATCTGGAATGCTAATCCCTCTAGCATTATTATTTTTAGCTACCCAGGGTCTTTTTGTGGTTCCATATGCATTTTAGTATTTTTTTTTTTGTTTCTGTGAAGAAGGTTATGGGAATTTTGACTGGGAATATATTGAATCTATAAATTACTTTTGGTAGGATGATCTTTTACAATATTGTTTTTTACCATTCTAAGAGCATGAAAAGTCTTTTTAATGTACCAATCTAAGAGCATGAGAAGTCTTTTTTTTAATGTCTCTCTCGGTCTCTGTTTTGGAGATTTTAATTTTTCAATGTAAGTTCTTTCATCTCCTTGGGTAAGTTTTTTCCCAGACACATTAATTTTTAGAGACCACTGTAAAGTGAATGAGAGTATTTCCTTATTTCTTTCTCTGCATGTTTCTCACTGATATATAAAAAAGCTACTGCTTTTAATAAGTTTGTTTTGTGTCCTGCCACTTTGCTGAAAATATTGATTGTTTTTAAAAGTTTTCTAGTGGAATTTGGGGGGGTTTATGTATGATATATCATCTTCAAATAGGGACACTTTTACTTCTTATTTTCCTGTTTGTATCCCTTTAATTTCCTTCTCTTGCCTTATTGCTCCAGCTAGTGCTTCAAGCTATACTGGAACTGAGTAGGAATAATGAGCAGTCCTGTCTCATTCCTAGTTTTAATGAGATTATTTTGAGTTTTTCTCTAAGATGATGTTATCTATGGGTTAATATACTCAGTGAGATGCCATTGGAGAAAATTAATTATTACCTTGCAAGTGGATGTCAATTGGAGATAGCTTCTTGGTTAGGGATGGAAGCCTGAGTCCCCTTCCCCTTCTCAGCACTGGGGCTCCATCAGGCTTGAACCTGTGCAGGCCCTGTGCATGCTGCCACCGTCTCTAAATTCACATGGAGAGGATCAGTCCTGTTGTGTCTATAAGACAGTGGGTTTTGTTTGTTTGTTTGTTTTGAAGTCATCTATCCCCCCACTCCTTGCTCTTACAATCTTTCTGTCTCCTCTTCCACGTAATAGCTCCCTGAGCCCTGAGGGGAGGGGGTTGACAAAGACATCTCATTTACAACTGAGTGCTACAAAATCTCTCACTCTTTGCACATTGTCTAGTTGTGAGTCTCAGTATTAGTTCCCATTTACTATGAAAAGTGTCTCTGATCTATAGAGACAGCAGAGTGTCATTAGGGATCATTATTGTTATGTTTCTTTAGCAGAACATTAGCATTTGGTTTTCCCCTAGGCTCAGGGACTGTCTAGTCTTAGGTTCCCAGCCACCCAAGCAGTGTCAGGCATGGGTTCCATCTCATGGAGTGGGCCTTGAACCCAATCAGAGAGTGGTTGGTTGCTCCCGTAACCTTTGTGACACTATCGTACCAGCATATCACACAGGCAGGTCACTGTTGCAGATCAAAGGATGTATAGCTGGGTTGGTGGTTACCTCTCTCTGGTAGCATGCAGATGCCTTTCAGTACTGTGAACAATAGTCATTACAGATGGAGGTTCTATTTAGGCACCTGCTGGACTTCTCTGTGTCCAGTGAGATATGTAAGGGTTGTCTTCAGCAATAGGGCCATACCAACAGTTTGTAGACAGCAAACAATAGGTTTAGCAATAACCTAGGATGTTTGGGGCTTCTCTGAGGCCCCTTTGGTGTCTGACTCACCTAGCTGTATCCCAGTCCTTCCACCTGAGTATTGTACACAGTCCAAGAATGGAGTCATGCAAGGAGAATTCTGAGTGCTGTGAAAAAACTCCAAGGAATCAAGACAAGTTTCTTCAAAACACAGAACTGTTCTTGGAATGTGTTTTCATGCTCCTCCCAGGTGTAGTAGCTAGGAAAGAGTTTACTTCAGATTATTCATTATAACTGGCTATTGTTATATGTTTATATGCCTCTATGGAAAAACATGTCTATCATGTGTAGCTTGCCTGCCATGTGTGGTTTATCCTTGTGATTGCACACTTTACTCATGTGACTCCTCTTAACCCCTAGACTATAAGTTGTCTGATGCTCTGAATAAAGTTGGTCGTTGCATGAGATTTTAGTCTACCTCACCTATTGGCTCCATTCTTCCAGGTCCCACTGCCCATAGAGCGGTTACATTGGAGGTTCCACTTGGTGGCAAAAGATGCCGAGTTAAAGCATTTTTCCCCTGCTGTTTGGTTACTTCAGTTAGATTTTTTTCATGTATGTATATATTTGTTGGAGTCAGTTGGGTAGCTGGGTAGAGGTGTGCGAATTGAAAAGACAATGAAGAAGACAGGAACGAGTCAAGAGGTCTGCGGTTAATGCCGGACAGCAATGCCGGACAGCCCTGAGTTTATTTCACAGCCAGCTTATATACAGTTTTGAAGGACAGAGGTAGAACAATGCACAGCACAGGCACTCAGCCACTATCTATCCTGCCTTGCATCAAGGAGCAGGCAGTTTCTTTCTCTATCTCAGTGTACCTCCAGCTGGCATTAATAACCTGGGTCTAGCTGGATAGTGTGTTCCTTCCCATGGTCTGATCAGGACTTTCTCACAGCCCTGGAGCAAGCAAGCCTGAATTCTATTGACTCAGAATAGACTTCAAATTCAAACTGGGAAACTGAGTCAGTTGTGGGCTCCCACATGTATTTAAGAAGTTTCTACTACAGTTGGTTTCCATATAGCCCTTAGTGTTAGTTAGATGTCCCTCTCCATATTTCCTCCCTTACATCTCTCTTTCATGCCCTCCCGTTCAATAGTCCTGCTATAATCTGCTCCCTGTCTCTCTATTATTATATGTTTTATTTCCCCTTCCTTAGGAGTCCTCCCTTTCTTCCTAGTTCCTTATGCTATACCTAACTCCTTTGTTATGCAAATTGTAGCCTGCCTATCAAATGCTTAAATGCTAACATTGACACATTTAAAAAAGTACAGTATTTGACTTTGGGGGTCTGAGATATCTCACAAACACAGTATTTGACTTTGGGGGTCTGAGATATCTCACAAATACAGTATTTGACTTGGGAGTCTGAGATATCTCACTAATACAGTATTTGACTTTGGGGGTCTGAGATATCTCACTAATACAGTATTTGACTTTGGGGATCTGAGATATCTCACGAAGAATGATTTTTCCTCACGTCACCCGTTTACTTGGAATTTTCATAATTTAATTTTTCTTAATGGCTGACTAATATTCCACTGAATAAATATATCACATTTTCATTATCCTTCATCTATTGGATTTCTGTCTACTCTGAATAGGAAAGCAATGAACATGGATGGACAAGAGTCTCTGTGGTAGGACGTGGAGTCCTTGGGTACATACCCAAGAGCGGGATAGCTGAATCTTCACATATATCTATTCCCAGCTTCCCGAATAACCACCATATTGATTTCCATAGTGACTATATAAATTTGTGCTCCCACCAGCAGTTGATGAGTATCCCTCCTTCTCCACAATCTTGTCAGCATGAACTGTCATTGGTTTTATTGATCTTGGCTATTCTGACTAATAGAAGAGGAATCTCAAAGTCGTTTTGATTTGAATTTCACCATTGACTCAGGATGCTGAACATTTCCTTGTGTTTCTCAACCGGGTTTTATTTTTTGGGAGCTCTGGTAGTTCTTCACTCTCTTTAGTAGTTGGAGTATTTGTTTTCTTGGTCTGAAGTTTTTTGTTAGTTCTTTATATATTTTAGATATTAACCCTCCATCAACTGTGTAATTGGTGAAGACTTTCCTCAGTTTGGAGGCTAATGATTTGTCAAATGATGGTGTCCTTTGCCACGCAGAAGCTTTACAGTTTCCCAAGGTCCCATTTATTAATTGTTAGTCTTAGTGACTATGTAATCAGTGTCCTGTTCAGAATGTCTTCTCCTGTGCCAATGAGTTCAAGACAATTCTATCATATTCATGACATCTCTCCATATGTTGAGGTCTTTGACCCATTTGGAGTTGAGTTTTATGCAAGGTGATTAATACGCATTTATTTATATTCTTCTATATGCAGCCATCTAGTTTGGCCAAGACAATTTGTTGAAAATGCTGTTTTTTTTCCTTCCGGTGTGTATTTTGGACTTTGTAAAAATAAGGAATCAGGTGTCTATAAGTGTGTGGACTTATGCCTGGGTCTTCAATTCTACTGATCCATGTGTCTGTTTTCCTGTGAATATCATGCTATCTTTATATTACTACAGCTCTGTAGTAATAACATTGAAATCTGTGATGGTAATACTTTTATCAGTTCTTTTATTATTTAGGATTGTTTTAGCTATCCTAGAATATTTGTATTTCCATGTGAAGCTGAAAATTGATTTCTGTAAAGATTTGTGTTGGCATTCTGGTAGGGATTTTTTTTTTTTTTTTTGGTTTTTCGAGACAGGGTTTCTCTGTGTAGCTTTGCGCCTTTCCTGGAACTCGCTTTGGAGACCAGGCTGGCCTCGAACTCACAGAGATCCGCCTGCCTCTGCCTCCCGAGTGCTGGGATTAAAGGCGTGCGCCACCACCGCCCGGCTCTGGTAGGGATTTTTATTGAATCTGTAGATTGCTTTTGGTAGGATGGCCATTTTTACTATATTAATCTTACCACTCCACAAACACTATAAATTTTTCTAATCATTTGATGTCTCTTCTTCAATTTTTTTCTTCGATGTCTTAGTTTTTATTATACAAGTCTTTCACTTGCTTGATTAGAGTTATCCCATGATTTTTTTTTCCTTTTTTTTTTTTTGCTATTGTGAGAGGATTGGCTTTCTGATTTCGTTCTCAATGTGTTTGTTGTTTGATTATAGAAGGACTATGGGTTTTTGTATGTTAATTTTGCAGCCTGCTTCTTTGCTGAAAGAGTTTATCAGCTGCACAAATTTCCTGTTGGAGTTCTTAGAGTCTTATATATAAAATTGTATCACCTGCAAATAAAGATACTTTGATGTTTTGTATCCTTTCCTATTTGTATCCACTTGATCTCTTCAGTTGTCTAAATGCTCTACTACCTAAGACTAACTACTAAGTTGAATAGACATGGAGAGAGTGAACAACCTTGTTTTGTTTCTGGTTTTAGTGGAAATGCTTTGAATTTCTCTTGGTTTATGTTGATGTTGGCTGTGGGATTGCTGTGAACTGTCTTTATTATATTGAAGTATGTCCCTTGTATCCCTAGTCTCTCCAGGACTTTCATCATGGAGGAATGTTGAATTGTTTTTAAAGGCCTTTTCTTTATCTAATAAGATGATCGTATGGTTTTTGTCTTTCTGTTTGTTCAAATGCTGGATATTTATAGATTTATTTTATTGAACTATCTCTGCATTTCTGGGATGAAGCCTACTTGATCATGGAGAATGATAATCTTGGATTAGGTTTTATTAAGGATTTTTGCATCTGCACTCATAAGGGATATTTGTCTACAGTGTTCCTTTTTTGTTGGGTCTTTATGTGGTTTAGGCATCAGGGTATTGTGACCTCATAAAAAGAATTAAGAAATGCTTCTTCAGTTTGTAGTTTGTGGAATAATTTGAGCAGTATAGGTGGTAATTTTTCCTTGAAGGTCTGATAGAATTCTGTTCTGAATCCATCTGGCCATGGGCTGTTTTCTGTTTGGGAGATTTTTAATTACTGCTTATATTTCACTAGGGGTTATGAGTATGTTTAAATTGTTAATCTGATCTTGATTTAACTTTAATAGGTCATGTATATCAAGAAATTTACCTATTTCTTTTAGGTTTTTCCAGTTGATGGAGTATAGATTTTTTTAAGTATGTTCATATAATTCTCTGATTTCCTTGGTGTCTAATGTGATGCTCTTGTTTCATCTGCAGTTCCATTAAATTGGATCTTCTCTCTCCATCTTGTAGTCAGTTTGGCTAAGAGTTTCTCAGTCCTGTCAACTTTCTCAAAGAACCAACTCTTGGCTTCATTGATTTCACTGACTTGAGCCCTGAATTTATTTTTTGCCGTCTACTTCTTTTGGGCATTATTTCTTCCTTTTGTTCTAAAGCTTTCTGGTGTGCTGCTAAGTTGCTAATATGAGGTCTCTCCAGTGTTGTACATTTATTTGTTTGTTTGTTTATGTTTAATTACTAATTGTATATTGAAAGCAGTAAGAGGTTCCATGACACCAAATAAATCAGCTCTGAGATTTCCTCAAGATAAATTTAACAGCTCCAGTTTCTTCAGTGTTTATCAAAATACAAAAGGGAAAAGTAGAGGTCGTCTTTCGATGGCAAATCGGACCCTTGAAGGCTGAGGGAGAAAGCTGCTTCACACACGGGGATGGATGTGGGTCTGGAATGGATCGACCCTTCCAGCCTGCACTTGCTCCTACTGATGAGACCTAGGCCTCCTGCCAGCGAGTCCAAGTGGGCGCCAGAGTAAGCTGGGTATGGAGGCTGCCATCTGGCCCGGCCACACACCAAGTACAAGCCGGGGCCTGTACCCCATAATGGCTCCTAGCCCACCCCCTAGGTGACCATGTGAATACAAGTATGAGCACAATGCGATGGAATGCAGGTGACCTGAAGACAGGTGAGTCACAGGACTCTACTGTGACCATAGAGCCGATGGGGATTTGTTACCTTCTCTCCTGTTCCCACAGGGGACAAGGTGATCTGATGGAGTATCATTCAGGCTAGCATTGTGTTACTGTAAAATCCATACTAGACATAGTCTTCACTCTGTATGTTCAAATGTTCTTGTCTTGTATTTTTAACTATTTTTTTTAAAAAATGCACTAAGTTAGAAACCAACCACCAAATGGATGCTGACACCATTCTACCACCCAGTGGCTCTGGGAGGCCAGATGCTCTTTCACCCAAAGCCCTTCTCAGTACTTTCAGTGAGTTGATTCTCTCTTTACAATAAAAAGGCTAAGTGATTTCGGCCGCATGCCTGACATCAGGGAGGTCCTACTTGTTGGAACAGCATCCCGGAGCTCATCTTCAGCTAGCACCCTCATGAGCTCTTCACGGGCCTCATTCACATGCTTTCTTCATTGCTGTCCACTATGGAGATCAAGCCTTGGGTGTTCTGGAAGTCATGGTGCCACAGTGGTTGGATCTTGTCTTGGCCGCCCACATCCCACATGGTGAAGCTGATATTCATGTACTCAGCAGTCTCCATGTTGAGACCAATGATGGTCACAATTTTGTCTAGTTTCAGTTTGTATAGAATTGGTGCCTTCCCTGCAGCATGAGCATTTCTTTCTTTCTTTTTTCTCTTCCTTCCTTCCTTTATTTCTTCCTTCCTTCCTTTCTTTCTTTCCTTCCTTCCTTCCTTTCTTCCTTCCTTCCTTCCTTCCTTCCTTCCTTCCTTCCTTCCTTCCTTCCTTCCTTCCTTCCTTCCTTTTTTTTTCTCCAAAAAGGCCCTTGAAGTGGTTTGCAAAGATATTCCCCATGCTGTGGACAGTGGAAGAGATACTGATCAGAGACCTCCTCAGTGGCTGCTCCCTGTCAGGCGTTGGTTTTGCTCCCACCTTTAAAAAAAATTTTTTATGTAGGCACTTAGTGCTATGAACTTGCCTCTTTGAACTGCCTTCATTGTATCCTATAGGTTTGGGTAGGTTGTGTTTTCATGTCCACTAAAAATTTTGCGTTTCGTTCTTCATTTCTGTATTAACTAATTTCCATCCAGTACTGAGTTGTTCTTTTTCTATGAGTTTGTGCAGTTTTTGTTGTTGCTGTCCAGCTTTAAGCCATGGTGATCAGATAGGATGCAGGCTGCTATTCCAAATTTTCTTCTATCTATTGAGTCTTGTGTCCAAGTATGTGGTTAATTTTTGAGAAGGTTCCATGAAATGCTGAGAAGAAAACATTTTTTGTGTGTTTGGGTGAAATGTTCTGTAAATATTTGATAGGTCCATTTGATTTATGATGTTATTTAACTCCAGCATTTCTGTTTAGTTTTTGTCTGGATGACCTGTCTATTAGCGGGAGTGGAATATTGATGTTGCCATCACTGTATGAGGGTCAATATGTGATGTTTAGATCTAATAGTGTTTCTTTTATGAAATTAGATGCCCTTCTGTTCGGTGCATAGATGTTAAGAATTACAGTGTTCTCTTGTAGGATTTTTTCCTTGATGAGTATGTAGTGTTCTTCCCTATCTTTTCTGATTACTGTAGGTCTGAAGTTCATTTGTCAGATATTAAAATGACTGTTTCTTAGGTCCATTTCTTTGGAATACCTTTTTCCATCCTTTTGCCCTGAGGTTGTATCTATGCTTTTTGGCAAGGTGTGTTTCTTGTAAGCAGCAGAAAGATGGATCTTGTTTTCTAATCCACTCTGTTAGTTTGAGTCTTTTTGTTGTGGAATTGAAACTATCAATATTTAGAGTTATCAATGAGCAGTGTTTATTGATTTGTTGTTTTGTTGTTGTGACGTGGGTTCTCCCCTTATTTTGATATAATGTTCTTGGGTTATTTATTCCTTATTATTTTTTCTGGATGTGGCTTACCTCTTTGGATTAAAGTTTTCCTTATAGCACCTTCGGCAGGGCTGGATTTGTAGATCAATACGGCTTAAATGCAATTTTACCGGAGAACATTTTTCTTTCTCCATCTATTGTAATTAATAGTTTTGCTGGCTATGGTCTGGACTATAGTAATCTGGACTGACATGTGTGGTCTCTCAGAGTTTGTCGAACACTTATCCAGGCCCTTCTGGCTTTCAGAGTCTCCACTGAGAAGTCAGGTATTACTCTAATTTCTGTGCCTTTATTCTTCATTTCATGTTTCTTGCTGAAGCTTTTAACATTCTTCCTTTGTTCTGTATGTTTAGTGTTTTGATAATTTGTATGCTTCTTACACCTTAATAGATACTTCCTTCTTTAGATTGGGGAAATTTTCTTTCATTATTTTGTTGAAAATATTTTCTGGAGTGTCTCTGACTCTTTTGCCTGCTTTTGGGGCCCTTTTCCTCCTATTGGGTTACCTCCTCTAGCCTTGATATGAGGTTTTGCACCTAGTCTTGTTGCAACATGATTACCATGTTTGGATGATATCCCTGGGAGGCCTACTCTTTTCCGAAGAGAGACAGAGGAGGAGGAGGAATGCATCTGGGGAAGAGGGGAGATGTGGGGGGGGGGGGAGTTGGGAGGTGTGAAAGGAGGGGAGGCTGCAGTTGGGATATATTGTATGAAAGAAGAATAAATAAAAAGAAAACATTCTGTGCTTTTGACCTGGGTTTATTTTCCTTTTTCTAGTCGATCTAGAATCATGGATCTGGTCTTTTCACACTGTCCTAGATTTTCTGGATGCTTTGTGCCTAAATTTTTTCAGATTCAACGTTTTCTTAGCCTGAGCTACCCATTTCTTCTTCCTTGTCTTCAGTGTCTGGGATTTTTCCATTCCATGTCCTGCATTCTGTGGTTGAGGCTTAGACCTGATGTTTTTGTTTGACTTCCCAAATTTTTCATTTCCAGTTTTACCTAAATTTTCATTTTCTTTAGTGGTTTTGTTTCTTTGTTAAATCCTATCTTCATGTTGTGATTTTTTTCATTATTTCATTCGACTGTTTGTTTTCACAGACTTCATCAAGGGATTTGTTCATATTGTTTCTAAAGTCCTTGAACATATTTATAATTGCTGTTTTGAAGTCCTTGTCTTGTGCTTCAGCAGTATTACATTTCTCAGGGTCTTCTGTATTAGGGTTACTGGGTTCTAGTGGAAGCATATTGTTTTGGCCGTCAATATTTGTGTTTTTGTGCCAGTGCTTAGGTATATGATAGAGTTACAACTGAAATGATTCTCAGTTTCCGTGTCTACTCTTGCCTTCTTTGGGTGGGTGTTCCATTCAGTGATTTCTTTTATTCTTGGTGGATCTTAGGAAAGTATGGTGTTGTGGGTTCCCCGGGAGAAAGTGCTTCTGTAGGGTGGTGGGTGGCAGAGAGGAGTGGAGATGGGCTGGGAGAAGAGACTGAGAGGGACTGTGCCAAAGAACTAAAGGATCCTGTTCACACCTAGAGGAGGGGTCGCCAGTAGGTTGGAGGTGCGGTGGGAGGAGGGATTCCTGCAGATAGGTTGCAGTAAAACATAATAAACCAGATGACAGGTGAAAAGGCTAGGGAGACCCTTGGTCTGCACAAGAGCTGGGGTTTCCAGCGCATGGATTTGAGGTGGGGAAAGAGTCATCTGTAAGCAGACTGCTCCAGGGCCAGGGTGAGACAGGAAAAAACGTAAGGGAGGACAGCACAGACTGAGAAAATTGCCTACCTGAGTTCCAGCCTGGTGGGCCACTGGGGTCCCAGGTAGAAAGTGTTTGTGGGTATCAGTGGCTGATAAAAAGGAATGGGGGTAGCTAGAAGGGTGGGCTGAAAGGGTCCATGGAAAGGAGCAAAGCTAGGTCTGCATCAAGGTTGGGGTAGAGTTCCAGGGAATGGTTGGCTTGTTCTTTTTCTACATTTTTAAGTTGCATTATTAAGTCATTTATTTGGGCTCTTTCTGAAATTTTTTCAATGTAAGCACTTAGTTTTATAAATTTCCCTCCTTGGACTGCTCTTAATGTGTCTCAGAGGTTTTGTTATGTGGTGTTTTTATTTTCATTTAGTTCAAAGAAATTTTAAACTTTTTTCTTGGTTTCTTCTTTGACCCACTCATCATTCAATAATGTGTTGTTTAATCTCAATGAGTTTTTGTTTTTGTTTTTTTCCTGTTGATTTTAAGCATTATTGTGCTGTGGTTAGGTAGTGCATACAGAGTTATTTCAATTTTTCTGAATTTGTTAGGGTGTGTCTTAGGTCCTAGTATATGGTCTGTTTTAGAGAAGCTCCCATGGTTGCCGAGTAGGTTGCATGTTCTTTCGTGGAATATTCTGTAGATGTGTATCAAGGCCCATCTGGTGTATAGTGTCACTTAGTAGCAGTTTTTCTGTGTGTATTTTCTGTCCTGTTGACTGTCTATTGGAGAAAGTGGGAAACTGGAATCACCTACTGTTACTGAGTTGGACTTAATCTGTGAACATTCTGTAGTATGCTTTTTATGAAATCAGGCGCATCAAGAGTTCGGGATATATATATTTAGGATTGTGATGTCTTCTTGGTTAATTGTTCCCTTGATTAGAATCAAGTGTCCTTTGTCTCTTCAGACTGATATTACTTTGAGTTCTATTTTGTCAGACATTAGGATGGCGATACTTGCTTGTTTCCTGGTCCCATTTGCTTGGAACTCCTTCCTTCATCTTTTGCTGGAAGGTGGCATTTATCTTTGAAGCTATGATGAATTTCTTGTAGATAACAGAAAGATGGACTTTTTTCTTAATCCATTCATCCAACCCATGTCTTCTGAGTGAGGAGTTGAGGCCATTAGTATATAAGTTATTGTTGAAAGAATGTGTGTTGATGGTTGTAATTTTTCCCCGTTTGTATTCTTATTTTGTGCTTCAGTAATTCTAACTTTGTTTGTTTTCTTCTTATAGTCTTGTGGCTCGGCTCTCTTCAGTCTGAACTATTGCTTCCATTCTTCTCTGTAGTCCTAGTTTTGTGGACATAAATTCTTTTAGTCTGTTCTTATATGGAAGCTTTTTCTTTCTCCTTCAACTATGACACTCAGTTTTGCTGGGCACACTAGTTGGCATCTGTGATCTTCCAGAACATGGAGTACATTGTTCCAGGCCCTTCTGGCTTTTCAAGTTTTCATTGAGAAATCAGCTGTTATTGGGATGGGTTTTCCTTCACATGTGACTTTTGTTTTTTTCTTGCAGCTTTCAATATTCTCTCTTGGCTCTTTGTTAGTGTCTTAATTATAATATGCCATTGGAGATTTCTTTTCTGGTCCTGTCTGTTTGACATCTTGTGGGCTTCTTGTATTTCTTCCCTTATTTGGGGGAAGTTTTATTCCATGATCCTGTTGAAGATCCAATCTATGCCATCAACCTGGAATTCTCTTTCATCTAGGCCTATAATTAGAAGATTTAGTCTTTTCATTGTGTCCCATAATTCCTGCATGTTTCTTTTGTGTATTCTTTTAATTCATATTTTTGTTTGAGTGTTACAAGTCCTCTACTTTATATTCAAATCATGATTTTCTATCTTCTACTCAAGCCTTGTAAAGATTTCCCCAGAGTTTTCCAATTAAGTCATTGAGCTTTTCAAATTCCTCTTCATTACAGCCTGAGTTCTCTTCAATGTGTCTGTCTCTCTAATAAATTCAGTTTTCTTCTCCCCCCCCCCCCCCACTCAGTTTCTCAAGACATGATTCTCTGTGTAGTCCTAGCTGTGCTGGAACTCAGAGATCGGCCTGCTTCTGCCTCTTGAGTGCTGGGACTAGAGGTGTGAGCTGTCACTGCCGGGACTGAATTCAGTTTTAAATCCAGTTTGTTCTTGTCACTTCCTTCAGTGGTGCGTTTGCCCCTCTGCCTGTCATCCGGGAGCTCGCTCTCTCTTCTTTAAGTTCACTGAGATTCTTCTCCTGTTTTAACGCCTTGAAATCTTGGCTCAAGTCATGATTGTTCTTTTAAATTCTGTGTGCTGGGGTTCTTCTAAGTTAATTCTCATTGGAAAACATTTCTATAGGACTGTGGGGTTTGGAGGGGCACATCCTGTCTTGGAATTTGATATTGTTTGTGCTTTAGGATGTGACCTACCCATACAGACTTCTTTCCTTGGTTGTGTGTCTGATGTGGGGTTCTAGCCTCCCTCAGGTTGGGTGAGTACAGACCGGAGCTGGACCTGGGAGTGTGGGGTAGTGCTTGGTTTTCTCATTTCTTTGTCACACCAAAGGTTGCCTACTGGTTTTGAAGGTGGAATTAAGATGATTTGTGTCATAATAAACCATATATAATGTTTTGGGTATTTGGTTATAACAGCCACAGAAAAGCAATATGATACAGAGTTTTTTCTTTAGTTCCTGATTTTCTTTGGTCTCTTTGTTGTGTTTTGTTTTATGCATGACCTTAAATCCTTCAACCACACTAAATTTACTTGGAGCTTTTGTTCTGAAGCCCATTGCAGTGAAGGTGCCCCTTTTTTTCTGTTTCTTGCCTTGTACCCTCATCTCTGGTTCAGAGTTGACTGGGCATAGTGATAGCAAGCATCTTTATCTTGTTTCTGATCTTCAGGGGAAGATGTTCTACCTCTCACTAGTACACAGGCTGGAAACTGTGTGTTCTAGATTGCTGTTGTCCTGGGTAGTAAGCCTTAAATTTCACACAGGCTAAGCAAGGACTCTACCATTGAGCTGGATTCCCTGTTCATCCTTCTTGTAAATTCTCCTTATCAATTCGGAACTTTCTGTTATTTTCAGTTTTCTGAGAGGTTATTTTTCTATCAATAACAGATGTTGAACAGTTTTCAAATTATTTTTTGGGAAGGCATTTATTGAGATCACCATATGGTCTTCTTTTCTTGTTTTTTTTTAAAATATGATAAATTATATTAATTGACTTTGAATGATCAACCAATCCCAAATTCATAAACTAAACCCACAACCCTTTGCCATGATATGTTATCTCTTCTGTTTACATTTTTCCAATGTGGAAAATGTATGAATAGTTAATTTATCATAATAAGGGGACATTGATCTGTCATTTTGTTATCTCACAACGATTTTGTCAGGTTTCAATAGCAAGCCAATACTAGCCCCAGAGAATTAGTATGAAAGTATTAACTTCACTTCAATTTTCTAAAGGAGTTTGAATAGAATTGATGTTACTTTTTACTTAAATGACTGGTAGAGTTCACCAGTGTCATCTTATGTGCCTGGAGATGTCAATGTGACATGATTTTAAACAATACATTTAATTTCTTTAATAGAGTCGAACTACTCAGGTTGTCTGTTTCTTAATGAATGAATTTTGACTGTGTTCACTGGGATATTTTTTCATTTCATGTAATTAATTGAACTCCTTGACATAAAGTTGTTTATAACATTCTCTGCCTATCTTATTATTGTCCATAATGTCACTCGTTATATCATATTTCACATAATTTTGAAACAGAATGTAACTATGTATCTCAGGTTGGTCTCAAACACATGATCATTGACTCTGCCTTACCATGCTGGGATTACAAGTATGTCCAACACTAATGGTGCTTATTCCTTGTATTAGTCATTTATATCTTGTTTTACTTCCTAATCAGTCTAAGTATAGTGTTCTTCATCTCAGCAAGCTTTTAAAAACAGCCACATTTCTGTTTCTTTTATTTATTTTTCTGTTTTTAAATGTTTTCAATTAACTTATTTCTGTTATCTTCTTTATTATTTCTCTTTTTTGTCATACTTTGTAGTCTCAGTATTTAGGAGGCAGAGATAGGAGAATCAGGGCTTTGAGGCCAGCCTTGGCTGCATAAGATCCTGTTAAACATACTGCACCGCTCCCCCCTGGCCCCCTCAAAAAAGCCAACAACAACCAACCAAGGTTGCAAATGTCTTGTGAGAGGAGTCTGCAGGTTTTATGGTCCTTCAGCTCAGAGATGGATGTGTGGTTATGGAGCTTATTAGTAAAAAACTTCGTTTGGATTCCTCAGAAACTTCAACCACTGGAAAATCATCACTATTAGAAAGAGTAATATAAAGGTAACAAAGGCAAGTGTGAGGCCTTTGTTCAGATCAAAACCACTGGGTAGGCTGGGGTCTTCCATGAGGCCACACACCTCCTACTGTCTTCCAGACACAGCTACCTCCTCAGGCACATCTTCAGATTTGTCGGATTTCTTTGTTTTAAATTGAATTTATGTGTATATGTGTGTGTTGAGCGGATGTCTGTGCACCATGTACACACAGGAGCCCTCAGAGGTCAGAGGAGGAGTCAGATTTCTTGGAACTTGATGATTACAGATGGCTGAGAGCCACCCTGGGAATTCTAGGAACCACACATGGATCCCCTCACCAACTCTGCAGCTTCCAAATTCCTTTATTATTTCTCTTATTGGGAACACTTGGGTTTTAAAAACCTATTGTCTTAATTGTATAAATTTATGGAACAAAGGGTGATAATTTGATGAATGTGTTCAGCATATAATTATCAAATTATGGTAGGTTACCTGTCCACCTCTTAAACATTTGCCTACTTTAATTTGGTCCTTTTCCCCTTGTTTTATACATGGTGGTCTCATGTTTTATACATGGTGGTCTAAGTTCATCTTTGACACATTTCCATTTTTAATTTTATTTTTTGAGATTATAATAGAATTACATTTCTCCTTCCCCTTCTTCCCTCCATAGACCTTCCTACTCTCTTTTAAATTCATGGCCTCTTTTTTCATTAATTGCTATTGTATGCATACATGTATATACATATATATCCCTAAGGATAACCTGTTTAGCCTGTGTAATGTTACTCAGAAATATGTTTTCAGGGCTAACCATTTTGGAAAACCAATTGGTGTGCTCCTCCTGAGAGAAGACTGTCTTCCTCTCAGCATTCCTTATTGTCTGTAGTTTTTCTGTGAGGCTGAGACCTCATGGGCTTGTCCCAGTGCACTTTGGCATCTCTGTTGGCGCCATCCTTGTTCAGCTAATGTTTAAGCAGTCATGTTGGTGAGACTTCCTGGGTGTATCTTCTGATATTACTAGGAGACACATGCTCACACAAACCCCCTCATCCTCCGGCTGGTACAGTCTTTCCACTCCCTGTTTTGCAATGTTTCCTGAGTTTAGGTGCAGAAGTGTTTGTAAATGTGTCCACTGGGACAAAGCTCCGCAGCTCTGCTTTTTGATCGGCTGTGGTTTTCTGTAGTAGTCTCTGTCTGTTGCAAAGAAATGTTTCCTTGATGGGGGCTGAAAATGCATGTATCTCTTTGTACAAGGACAACTGTTTAGATTGTTAGGGATTATACTGGTTTAGTAAAGTAGTGGTTGTTGCTGTGGGATGTCTTTCTGCATGCCGTGAACATGTATTGCTCTCATTGGTTGATAAATAAAGGTGTTTGGCCAATGGCAAGGCAGAATAAGGTTAGGTGGTACATTCAAACTGAAGATGGAGATGAAGAAGGGCACAATTAGAGTAGACGCTTCAAGAAGCCCAAGAAGCAAGATGTGAAAAAAGCAGTAAGCCACAGGCCATGTGGCAATACATAGATGAATAGAAATGGGTTAATTTAAATGTAAGAGCTAGCTAGTAGTAAGCCTGAGCCATCTGCCAAGCATTTGTAATTAATATAAGCCACTGAGTGATTATTTGGAAACAGCTTCAGGATGGGACGGGACAGAGAAAAGCCTCTGGTTACAGGTTGTAGGTTCTCCTCCAATAACGTCATGACGTCACAAGCATTACATAGTTAGCTGGGTTTCTAGTACTAGGCATAGTTTCCTTCCTCTCTAGCAGGTTTTAAGACTGATAGAGCACTTGTTGGTTACCACCAAGGTATTTGTACCACTCCTGTACCCTCAGGACTATTGTGCCTTGCTGGTCACATCAGCCTTGTGGTTCATAAGCATCATAGCTGAATAGGACTGTTGCTTGGCTCCCTCTTTTGGAAGCTTGTATGGTACTTTCTGGTACCATGAAAGCTAGTCCTTAGGGAGGAGGCTTTCAGTTCAGTTCCAGCTCAGGGGTCTCTGGGACCTTTCAGTTGTGAAGTGCATGGCATTTTCAGCAGTGAGAACTTACCTTCCACTA